>NW_026623532.1:917858-940891 GCF_030028575.1 Malurus melanocephalus
CACACAGCACAGAGCAGCTCAGTCACACACACTCATAGCTGTGAATACCAAGTGTAATCTGCTTGGATTATCCCGTTTAACTCCTTTAGGGGAAGGAAACAGGAGACTCCCTCTTTCCCAAGAAYATCTAAAGATCAGTGCCAGAGCCAAATGTTGCTGTCACCCCATTACCACATTTTGAAAATAAAACAGCCGCTTTATGGGTTTTGTGGCAAGTGATTAGGACTGCAAGCAACTTCTGTTTATAGCTACCTAGATCAAAGTACAAGAAAATACAGTTGTGTGTATTTAGAATTTTGTATTTAAAAATCAAATGATCTGTAGTGCCCAGCTACAGGAGTTATCAATGAAACATTCAGAGTGCATGTGTAGGGCTGTTGTTCGGCCCTCCCTGCACACGCACGCCAAATCCGTCTGCGGTTTGCAGTTTCATGCTGCTGCTACCCCTCACTCYCACCACCACCAAACATTGTCCCCAATATGGTTATAAAGCACAGCTCTGTTCCCAGAAACAGTGACAAAGGAGCAGAGTCCCCTTCCCCTGCSAGCTCAGACTCAGTGCTGCCGCCTGAAAGAACCAAACTCATTTTGCTGCCCTCTGTCTCAGCTGGCCCTGCAGGGCAGCCCYGGGTTCCCACTGTGCTGATAAAGTGTTTGTGCTCTGAGAGCAACGACCAGAAGGCACCAAATTTAATTTGTGGCACGTGTATTGCTAGTGACAATCTAGCTGTACAGCCCATATGACTGATGCCTAAGCAGTCACTGCGGTATCACCATTTAGTTGCATGAGTTAAATCCTGGTAAGYAGAAACGTTGGAAAATCCAACCTGATGTAGCAGTCCAGCCTGTAAAATTTCCTTGGACGTGGAAACTTAAGAACAGCATGGAAAGCTGTTTTTAAAATAGATTTCTAAAGCCAGGTCACCATTTATGCTGGATGGACTGGTGTCTACTGCGGGTTCTTTGCAGCAAGTATTTTAAGTTAGATAATTAGATGCAATATAGTCCTGAGCCTTTTTCCGTCCTCATCCAYCCAACTGTGTTCTAAATGGAGTAAGTGGAAAGTGAGTTTAGCTGGAGTTACCATATCCAGACACATTCCAATGCCCACAGAACCTGAAATAACAAGAGAGTGGGCAAGTATGTGTTGGCAAATAATGATTCACAAAAGCCTGAATGTCACTCAGAGATTTCATCATCAGAGATTTCAGGGGCCAGCTGCYTTATTTGTAGAGGTACATGAAGATATAAAAATGCCTAAGTGACAGAGAAGCACCAACATGGATTTACTTCCCACCATATATTATATCCTATCGTAGTATATTTCAACAGAAAGAGCTATAATGACRTTCACTGTTTACATGGCACACTACACCTTTGTGCACAACTTTCTATATGGTTTTAATAAAACAGTATGTGGTAAATTCCAGAACCAGCAGATATCCCACATTTTCCCAGCCTCTGACCCACTAAGCTTCAGAGAAATATTTGAATGTGTCTAGAAGGCATTTTAGGTAGTTCACCCACCGATCTGGGCTGAAAATCCTCTTCTGTAAGTCCCCATTTGTCTTTGTGGTACTGGTAATAGACCATGTTCTGTTTCATTACTTCATCTTTCTCATCAAACAGGAGGTAACTAGCAGCACAGGAAGCTGCATTYTTCATGTCATTCACTAATTAATAAAAACACATCCAAAAAAAATGCAGGTAAGACACATGAACAAATTCCTACTGTTATCTAAGCTCTGCAAAACTCAAATGGAAACACAGCTCATACTATACCTCCTCACCGGCTGCACAGAATAAAAACCTTGCTTTCTAGAAAGGATATCCTATTTTTGTGTTCTGAACACGTAAAGCCATGATTCAAAAACCAGTTCATCATCAGCCTCTGATGGTTTTCTAGGAAAATCCCTACCAAATCTTCCTCCCAAGTATCYCACTGTAACCCCACAGCTTGGTGACATGCACTGGGGGCATTTACTTAAAAAACAAAAATATAATAAATCCCGACCCACTCCTTTGTACTAGAATTGATAAAGAGGGAAGAGTCAATGTGTGAAGTGTATAATGAAACAACACAAGCAGAAGTCATTAACGGCTTGATGCTACATGGCTGACCCATCTTCTCTTTGATATTGGAGCAGGATTAGCTGTAAGGGCTACGTGTGTTCTCTACAGTGCAAGTAGCTTCCCAAGAAACCACAAAATTCACTGAATAATTTACCTATCAAGCACTGACTGCCAGACACTACAATTTCTGTCAAGTGGTCCCCTCTTTATTCAAAAATCCACTTTATTCAGAATCCACTAGGAGAAAGCAAATGTTATAGAATACTCTGTAGGTTCATCTGCAGCAGAAGTTCTGTCCCATGTCTGTTAACTACAGTGATGCTGGGAACAAAAAGGCACCAGGAAATTCAGATTTTCTGTCCCAAAACAGGTTAAAATGCAGATTTTGGATGCTAGTATTTACCTCCTAAAGCACAAAATTAGAAGGAAAAGATTATGAGTGGAATCTGTCCAACATCGACCCAAAGTTACTCAAGCACATTAAATCACTACTTACATTTATAATATGCAAACTGCAAGTAATGGTACATGGTGGCCACAAATTTTTCAACAACAAAGCCTCCTATAATGGGTGTCAGATTGCTCTCACACTGCACTTTGCATGCAAGGACTTCGATATAATGATCTGGAAGGAAGAAAACACCAACAGAGGATAAGGATAGAACAGAGTGAATTGTTTTAACCCCTCCCATCAGCCAYCCATTAAAATCTGGCCTAATAATGCCCTCCAGGGTCCTGTGCTTTTGGATCTTGCTGCTTGGAAGTAGTGAGAATCTACAACTCCATCTAAATATCCTCCAAGTGTCAGTACTAGGCCCTTCCGTAAAAATCTGAATTACATCAAAGATGGAATTCCAGAAAATAGGTTTCACTGACACCTACAGGCAGCAGGTGGTGGTGGGTTTTATAACATATTACAGAGCACTGCATTATTTTCTAGCTATAAACTTAATAGTGCTTTCTTTCCTTTTTTAAATGTTGCAAGGCTTTGCCATTTCATTAAAATACTGAGTGTAACTGTGTCACAGAGAGATACAGCAGATGATTGCAAAATAAACCTCCAGAGATGGCTGCATTTTGGGCCCAGAGTTTGGATGTTCTGAGACAGAAAAAAGAGGAGAATATGCTGCTCACCACAGCATTTTCAGCCAGGAACATGTAAATTCACAAGCTTACCCAATCTAAAAGTTGATATATATATATATAATGCAACATAGGACCACAGGTGATTTTGCCTTCAAGAAAATACATTTCAAGAAAACCTTCCCACAAGAAGGTCCCAGCATTTTCTGGATATGTCACAATTCATCAACAGCATGGAAAATACATATTCTAAAGTTTTAATTTCCCTATTAGCCACATTTGGCAGGTGAAAGCAAGTTAGATAAGTTTGTGCAGCAATTTTCTGAGCAAGACAAAAGAACACTTTTCATCCCTGACAACTCCTAACACAAAGAAAACTGAAGTTAACTAAAAATAACTGCTYAAGCCAACTAAAAATAACTGTCCAAATGAAATCACCAGACCCATCTTTTACAAGAGCAGTGGAATCTCCAGACACAGTAGTGTTCAATTGCAGCCAGCACTTCCAGCCAGAGATGTGAGTCCCTCAGTGAAGTGATCCTGTGCCATGAGGACAGCTGGCTTCCAAACACAACTCACTGCTCAGGGATAAATACACACCCAGTGCAAATACTTCTGGTCAACATTTACTACTACATCTGCTTTCTGCAGACCCTTGGAGGCAGAATCTCTCTCCCTGAAWCAMGAGCACAATTCAGCCCAGGCAGTGCAATTAAATTTGAATGCTCTTATCTCAGAAGCAAAAGACTTGAAATGCACGGCCATGGTGACATCACGAAGTAATTCCTGTCTTTCCTTCCCACCACTACTGCTGGGAATTGTCCTTCTCTTCCAAGGAGGAAGAGGAAGGGTGACAWTGTCAATCACAGCTGAGCATAGACACTGCACTCTTTACAGTGGCTTGGGGATTGTCCTGATGTCAGGGCTCTGCCCACTGGTGGAGAAAATCTGTGCTCCTTGCTTTACTGCCCCTGATTCGACCTTTACCCCTTATTTGCTGTCCCAGGCACCTGCCTGTTTTGCCCAAGAGTAAGTCAGGGCTCAAGGAATAGCCTGCAATAGCTATTCCATATCAGCTGCACCGATGGATACCAGCTGCACACCTTGAGAAACTGGAGCTGATCATGTATAAACACATTTCACAAAAATTTCCCCTCACCAAGACATACTATGGCTTTAGGACAAAAAGTTGGAATGGCTTTCCTTTGGGCAACTTAAAAATGGGAAAAATGCAAGAGAATTTCTGAGTTTATTGAGGAAACATGCAGGTGTTCTYCATACAAATATTGTCAACAACACTGAGCTCTGAACACTGGAGAAATTATTTGTTTCTTTCACTGGTAAAGAGCATAGGAAATGTGTATGTGTCATTTTGACTACAACCAAAAAAGCTGATAACCCTTTTCCTTTGAAAAGCAATGGATTTTTTTATAAGTGACACACAAAAAATAGATGTTATCTACTGGTAAAACTAATGTAGGAGAGATTAAAAGCAGGCAGCAGAACCTTGTGGTATTTATGAAACAGGAGATTTAGAACAGCAGACCTATACAAACTACTCAGCTGACTTCAAAGGCAGGCTCACCACTGAGCCTCAAAAGTGGCCAAACTGATATCCTGAAGTGATGGTAAAGAGACCTGGCTGGATAATCACTGTTACCCACCCAAATGGAGCAGTTTTTGTAACTTACACATCTATGATATTCTGACACAGAACTTCCACGTTAATGTAAGATCTCTGTTCTGGTTTCTTGATAGACCTCATTATTGTTACTGAAAAGAGCAAAAAAGTAAACCAGAATTCCAGCAGTTCTCTTACTGAGGGTAACCAATCCTGCAGATAAATCAAAACATGTTTTGGGGATATCTTTCCTTCCCGTTTTCTAACCACTGACCTGCAATGGAAAGATAGAAGTCTTTAAAATCTGTGATCTCTCGGGAGCCTTCACAGGCTGCTGTGCAGTCATCGTAGGCTTTGAAGAAATCAGGAAGAGCCAGTTCCATGTCGGAGATGGAYGTTCGCCAATTGTCACCATTGTAGGCTCTCACAGCCCTGACAAAGAGATTCTGAAAAATTGGCAAGAATGAATCAGCAGCAAGTGATCCGTAAGAAGCCTTGTGTAAACTCAAACACAATAAATGATGTCTCCACATTTCTGGGTGACTGTACGAGCTGCTCTCCAGGTGATGTAAGGACAAAAAAATACAGACGACTAATGGAGTTTACCAGGTGTTTCCTAGAGAGCAGAGTATGTAATTCCATGTCCAAACAGAAGAAAAACCTGCTGGAGAGAAGYAACGGTGTGAGTCTAAAGCACAGGTTGTGACAGAGATTTTCAGGGGAATCTTAGTGCCAAATRTCTGAGTTATTTTAAGCTGTGCCAMTACAGCACTCACGAATTTGGGTAWCTCTGCACCTGCTCAGCTCCAGCAGTGATCTGCACGTAGCAGCTTTCAGGTGCACCACCGTCTGTGATGTGCTGTGACTCATTTATGGAACAATGAAATGCAGGAGAGGWGAGAATTACTGAATGCATCAAGAAAGCAGAACAAAACGACTGAGATGATGGAAAGAGGGAGATTAAGAACTAAGAACACCTAGGCAAATGAGATCCCTGAATCTCACTCAATAAAAGGAGTAATAAAACAGCACCAAAGGAGCAGACAYTTCTGAATAAAAAGTGTACCTCATAAGGCTTTGTCTCCAAGTCTTTRATATGCTCCTCAGCATCAGGTATGCTCTTATAGTAGGCCATATTTCTTTGCATCATATCATCATCCGGATGTTTCAGAAGAAACGTGTGAGCTGCTGCAATAGCTTTTGGAAGATTATTAGCCTAAACAGGGATAAGGAAAAGAGAAAGGTGTTAAAAAAGGTTAATTGGGGGAAAAAAAAAACCCAAACAGTTCAAAGGTTCCCAGTTTTGTCAATGAATTTTCCTGCATGCTCTGTATTCACAAATTTACTTCTACTGAAAGCACAGTCTCAGCAGATACAATGGTACAGCAAAACTGATATAATTCTTMTCAGTTTTATGCCTAGCTGCATTACTGTGAATACTTCAGAAGTCTATTATTTTTAGATAGCATAGATGATTGTTGTAAGTATAAAAGATTAGGTTTCTTTCCATGAACCCCATTCATAAATCTGACAGGGCAAAAGTCCATACCATAGCTCCTGGGAGGATTAATCTCACAGCAAGTATTGATGCTAACCTATGGATACTGGTAAGGAGTCATGAGTATTTACATATGTTTATGTCACTTATTTTGTCCATCAGCACAGAGGACATTCAGTAATATAWCTTCCTGGTGGCATTACAAAATTAGAGCAATCTGCAGAGTTAACAGGCCAGTAACTGTGTCCTAAAGCAATCTTCTGTGCCCATTTTTAAACTAACTTTAGTCCCTATAAGATCTAGTTTGTGAAGTGTACATTTCTGATTTACAACTACAGGTACCAAACATGTATGTATTTCTGCGTGCATGCAATTTATGGGTTTTTCTAAATGTTAAATATATATATATATATAATATATATACACACACACACAATTTTTCAATATTTATATAGTGTATATGCACATATTTAGGAAGACTGAGAGAGAAAGCAAAAGCCTCGGGTATTTGTGAAATGTTAAAACCTTTTTTTCTAAGCCAAGATCCACATCAGCCCGTTCAGTGTACTGATGTAGGCGACACAGAGTTGCACCCCACATCTGAAACACCTTCTGGCAGTGCATGTTTAAAATCACGGGCAAGAATCACAGGCACACTTTTCTGTCTGCATCCATAAAAGGTGCCCTTTCAGTTCAGAAAGGAACCTGAGAGATGACTGCACCAAARCAAGGCTTCAACCCACCCACTGCTGCTGTGCTGCTGGGAGTGTCCTAGCGCTGGAACCGTGCCAGCTGCCCTTCCTGGCTGTCCCAAAATTACGTGCTTCCAGTCAGCCCAGCCCTAAAGTGCAAAAGGAAAAGGGAAATCTCAGCTGCACTTTCGTCAGAAGTCTGGTTTCTTTTGTGCTGTAGCTGTAACTGTTTCTTTGGTAGGCTGACAAGTCTCATTYTTACTTAGGTCCATGATTCACTCTTGGTTTCAATTTTCACCTCTTAGAAAAGAATAAAAAAGGGTTTTGTAGAAACACACTCCTAGTGAACTCAGCGGCTCTGAGAAAGCTCCCTCCAGAGGAGCAAGCAGAAGCACAGGAACAGCTACTCCCAGAATCTTACAACGTGGCAAAAGCTCTCTGTGGAGCCCACCTGAATACACAGACAGTCACTCTAAAAAAAGACACAAAACATTTCTCTCCYGCTTCTTCCTACACTATAAATGCTGTTGGAGGGCGGTGCAGGCGTGGGGGAAGGGACATTCCTTTTGCAGAAAACACCAGCCGGGAAAAAGTCCTTTGGATGCAGCAGTTTGTAGCTCTAGAAGGCCCRTTCAGAACTCCCCAAGTGAGAAATAAGGGCTCAGAGCTGGGCTACAAATCCAGTATGAAACACAGTRTAAACAGACACCAAACTACACTGCTCAAACTTACTGCAAATGTGATTGAAAAACAGTTTAAAGGGAGAGTAAGGGGTTCCTCTGATTTCCGTCTCACATTCCTACCTGGCAGTTACTTGTCTGCATTCAAAATGGTAAAAATAAATTATTTTTGATGTTATCCATACACTGCAAACTTTGTCCCACAAAGGGGGAATTAATAGCTAAATTAAGTTACGGAAACATTTGTGGTGATGTCATTTTTGTATCCATATATGGCTTTGAGAATTCGAGGAATTCCTGCCCTCTCCATCAAAAGAAAGGGCAGAGGATTTAATGCAGCAAGTTAAGTTCTTTTCTGTGGTCTTAGGGAAGGCAATAGATAGCAGCATGATCCACATGTCCATGTGGATACTGTGCTGGTTTCATGAAAACACATTTCCCTGCATCTGTTTGGAAAAAACTGGTAAGAAAACAGGACACAGCAACAGTTAAGATGTGTGTTTTCAAGAGGCAATCTCAAAATAATGCATAAGCATACAACTCCATAAAATGTATAGTGGGATACGCCGGGAGTGAATCCCTAAAAGAGAAAACAGCCCAGCCAAAGGGCTCAGCTTGTTTCCTCCCCACAGAGATGCCCTGTTTATTTGAAATGCAAATAATTGCAGTATCTCAGGGGGTGGATTGAGGGGCGAACCTTGATAAAGAGAACAGAAGATGAAGATGGGAAGGGTGAAAATAATCAATTAGATCCTGGACAGAAGAATGACAAGAAGCTAGAAAAAACAGGATGAAATCTGTTAAGAGTGTGTCCTGYCTTGGCTGATCCAAGATCAAAAGGTAAATACCATTCCAGGGCTAGCATTATAGTGTCCCACTTCAGCAGCCAATTTTTGCTTCACTCCTTCTCGCAGCTGCAACGAAGCTGGAGCTTTTCAGGCATCAGRCTATCTGCAAGTCACAGGCTGGGGGCTGCTGCACTTGAAAGAACTGGACCAGAAACGAGCAAGTGAAGAAGGTGGACACGCTGAAGGAGAATAAGTAGCCAAGATCCCTTGCAATAGCAGAGCTGTGACATGAAGAGTCTGAAAAAGGTTCCAGAGAAGGTTAGCAAGTAAGGCAGATTGGAAGATGAGAGGGGGCAGGAATGACACAACTACAGGACACAGAGGCAGGGTCCAGGGGCCAGATGTCTAGGAAGAACTGGAGCGGCTGATCTAGGGGACATGCTGGATGAGTTGTAAAAAAATGGATGAAGAGCAAGCTGGATGGTACTACACGGGTAAGCAGGGGAAAGACAAGGCATCCCCTGATCCCACTAAGGGTTACAGCAGTGGGAGGAGACAACTGAAAGGCTCGTCAAGGAGAAGATTAGAAAGTGTAGGGTTGGCAGCCCAGGGGGCAGGGACTGGGGACCTGGCCATGGGGCAGAGAAGAAACGGAGGTGAGGCAGATGACAACTGGTGTGGAGGAGGGATGGGGAATGGGGCTTTGGCCCAGAGTAACTTGCTCCAAGGGCCAGGCCAGAGGCTGACATGACAGGAGGTTCTTCTAGCATCGGGTGCACGAGTCGCGACTGTCCTGGGACACGCCACGTGCACGGGCACACCATGCTGTCCCCCTTGTCCAGGACACTGACAGGCGCGCTCGGCGTGGCTGGAGGGTGGCACCGCACCAAGGCGACACTGCGCGGAGGAAAGACGGTGCCGGAGGCGGGGGGTGGGGAGCGGAGGCAGGGCAGAGAGATGAGAGGAGAAAGGAGGAGGGATCAAGGAGCGGGATAGGGGGGGCTCACCTTGAAGTAGGCGAACTGCAGGTACTTGTAGGGCTCGCGGCGCTGGAACTCCTCGAGCAGGTCGCGGCCGGGCTGCGCCTGGCGGAAAGCGGGCAGCCCCTGCTTGCAGCGCCGCAGACACTGCGCCCTCCGCAGCACCCCGGACAGGAGGCGCAGCTCCTGCAGCTCCGCGCCCGCTGGTGCGGGGGACGCGGGAGGAGAATGCCCGGCGGCGCTGCAGTTGCGGTGGCAGAACGCCTCGCTGTCGCGCAGCAGGCGGTACAGCCGCATGCTGACCTCCAGGTAGCTGACGCTCTCGGGCCAGTTCTCGGTGCTGTACTGGTCCAGCCCGTAGCGATAGGCCGACTCCAGCGGCATCAGCTCGTCCCGCGGGAAGCTGCGGAAGCTGTAGCGCTCGTACTGCGCGCCCGCCGCCGCCAGCAGCGCCGCCAGCGCCGCCACCCACATGGCTGTGCCACCACCGCCGCCACCGCCACGGCCCGCACCGCTCCGCTCCACGTCGCTGCCGCCGGCGGGGCGCAGGGCCGGGAGAGGCGGGCCCGGGGCCGGCGGAGGGAGGGGAAGAGCGGGCGGGCCGGGGCGAAGGCAGGGCAGAGGCGGCCCGGGGAGGGAGCGCGGCCGCGGCGGGGCGGGGCGAGCGGAGCGCCGGCTCCTCCGACTGCTGCTCGGCTGGAGCCGGGGCTGGAGCCAGCRGCAGTCAGGTCTGCGAGGAAACTTTTTGTTAATGTGTTTCTGGTGTCTCTTTTTTCCATTCTTCCTTTTATGTTTTCCCAGTGTTCATGAGAATTGCTTTTGTGCCATCTGCGGTTTAGGGGTTTTGTTTAGAAAATACACGATCTAAACGAATCTCTTGTACCCTTCTTTTTTTGCGTATCTACAAAACTTGTTACATAGACTCCTAGAATTCTGGGCATTATTTCCTTTGAAACTGGAAYTTCAGATATGGTGTTAGAGAAGGTGTTGCAGGATTGTAGATAGTATTTCTGCCTCTTGTTACTGTTTGATATTTGGTTTCCTGAGGAAAAGTAATGTGGGAGATCTAAAAGGAAAGTGGATTTACTTTTTTTGAATACTTGCCAGCTGACTGTACTTGAGATATGAGCTGTAKAGAGTGCCAACGGTGCTTCCTCCACTGATTCTGTGCAGTGCACTGGGCGTTTTCTCACGTCCAGCTGCATTAATTAATTAATAATCATTAGTAAGAAGGAAAATTAGTGACTATAGGTCCAAAGAATTTGAACGTTCCTAATCTGATGAAGCAATTCTTTAGAAMTGTTCATCTGACACATAGTATTTGCATTATGACAATATGCAGCCTCCCAGGTTTCACAATCAGAGTTTGACCAGCTGCTCTCTCTCCACTGCTTTTTGTGGACTAATGCACTGATCAGTGGTGATCYTGGGGCTGGAGAACCCTCCAGCTTGGAAAAAATGTGTGTAGAGCCATTCAAAAATGCTGGCATGGTTTCAAAACTAGACAAACAGCAAAGGCCCAGATCTTTCTCTATTTTTTTTTTTAATTTTTAAACTGAGAAAAGAACTCTGAAGTAATTAAAAACAAAACAAAGAAACACACCCCATAAAATAACCAAAAAAAAAACCAAACAAAAACCAAACCAACCAACCAAACAAAAAACCCAAGCCCCTGACAGTTCCAATATTAACCTTTCATTTAGATAACTTTTAACCCTGTGCTTTCTAGATCTAGTAAAAATAATTCTCTATCCTTTGCTTTCTTAGGCTGAGTATCAGYGCTTAGGTGTGTGACCTAAATGACCAGTCATGAAGAAAATTATTCCTTAGAAACATTTATACTTGGACTGTTTGTCTACATTTCTCCGCAGAGGCAGCCACAGGATGGAGGCTGGTAAACTGTTTGAGAATTCTTCATTGCAGTGGCTGCCTTTATAGCAGGAGTTCTTATAAATTACGGAGCTGAGCCTGCCCTTCTGAGGTCAAAAATATGTGCAGGTGTTGGAAATATTGCATCTAAGTAGTTGTTATTATTTCACACTTCAGACTTGAATGGTTGAGAAACCTGAACACAGATCCTCTTGCCTGTGGGAAGACAAACACCAAAAGCCAAAACCAAACTAACATAAAGCATCACAGGGTCACTCATGGGTGGTTCCTTTCCACAAGAGGGCCAAGCACCAACATATCCTCAGCTGGGCTTTGAACCTTGGCTCGRCTGCCAGCCTTTTGTGTCAGCTCTGCCAGCCTGGGCTCYGCATTTTGTCTTTGTATGGAATAGGGATGATTTGCCTATTTTTCCTGGAAGATTGCTGTAAGCACTCTGAATTCCATTATTAARCCTTCTTGGGAGAAAAAGATGCAGTTAGGAGGTTACACACCACGGGAGGAAGCCCCGGGAGGAGGAAGAGTCCAACAGTGGTTTGTGTGCACACGTTTCTTAGTTTGCCATCATTTCTGCTCAAAGCCTGTTGTCCTGTTCCCAGAGTCACTCCTGCTCTTACTCACTGACAGTTTCTGGAGTTTTGCTGCCACCTGATTCCYAGAGACTTGCCAGTATGTTGCCAAAAACGTCAGGATAAATGAAACTTTTAACACTTTTTTGGTAGTATTAGGGAGTAGGCATTATTCCAGACTGGGATGCTCCACCTAGATGCACGGGACTTTCAARACTTTTCACTTATACATTTTTAGCAAAGCAATTGATGTTCATTGATTCTAAATTACATAATTCTCTGCATTAATTATTATTCTATCTTTTACTGGTTATTGATTTCTCATTTCTTATGCTAATTAGTCCACATCTTTTAGTCTTTTTATTATCTTTTTCCCAGAGAGTCTCCAGCACATGTTGAATTGTCTTTGTTAGTCTCTTCTTTATCTTCTGGTTACTTCAACAAGTCCTTGGAGAGCTATAAATTCTGGATTCCAGGTGTCCAGCCTTTAACTCCTCCAGGCTTTGTTCATTGAAGCTTATCAGGGTTAGTTTATTAAAACTTAAAGTTTTTGGGGATCTAATAATCATACTCTAAAAATAATAGTCTTAAAAAAAAACTTAGCTGTGTGCTGGCTAAAATGGAAAACGACATTGCTAAAGACTGATATATTGCTTATAATTATTTACACAATCAAAAAAGAAGTCAATTAAAACCATAAATTAGTAAGGTTGCCACATTTCCAAGAAGTACAAGCAGAAGACCATAGATAGTGCAGTGGGATCTGGGGCTGATTTGTTCTGTCTCACTGGACTAAAACCTGCTGTTTGTTTTTAGAGGGCTAAACCTGAGTGCCATGTGCTGCCAGTCAGAGATTCCCAGGAGTGAGAGGAGCTGCAGGAGCAGGGGCTGCAGCACCATAGGAAACACAGGGAGTGAGTGGCTCAGGGTGGTAAAGCAAACTAGGCAATACCCTGGCATCCACCCCACAAGGAGCCCCATGGCAAAAGGATCTGAARTAGCAAAATGAAGGAAATGTTTGCATCTGGACTTGAAAGCAAAGGAGCTTCCATACAACATCAAGTTAAACCTGGGTCAGTCCTCGGGGTTGCAGTCCTTAAAGGGTTTGCAGTCTCAAGCTTTTGTCTGGGAATTTTTAGGAATAAATGATAAAATCCCACAGGTTGGGGAATAAGGACTCGCCTGCACACTCCCCACCCACTGAGCAAGGCGCTGGGCCTGGGGCAGAAAGCGAGTGCCTGGGGTCTTTCCAAATCAATGCTGCATTTGGAACACACAGGAAGCAAACAAATTTGGGTTTAAGTAACAAAAAAACACATTATGAAACTTAATAAAACAAATAAAAATATAGTAAACCATATAATAAAACGTATTCTAAAACATTATAAGAACACATTATAAAACATAACCAACCCAAACCCTTTTAYATTCACTGTTCAGAACACAATCACATAAACTAAGTTAAGAAAAGAAAAGAAACATTAAAAAAATCACATTACTTGGAGCAGGTGATAACTGGAATGTGGCACATGACTATAAATTTATGACAAAAACAGATTGTAAAGCTCTTTAATTTTCCTATTCCATCTCTAAGCCCTATTAACCCAAATATTTTTCTGTAAGTCTTGGCAAACGACTCTTCCTTGTCCTGCAGTGATGGCTTCTCACAGAAGTGTTCTTTCCTCTCATTGTGGCAGTCATTCTGGGAGTAACTAAAGCACCCAGGCATTTTAATTCCTTTATTTCTAATTCAGTTGATCAGTTCTACTTTTCTGAATTTCTGTCTGTTTTGGGTGTGATGTTTATTAATGATTTAATAAAGACAAAAAGACCAAATGTAGCAACTTCTAAACTCTTACATTTACTAGTCAGTAACCTTTGCTAATAAACTAAGTAGAAAACCAATCTCTTGAGTTTCCTTATTGAACTTTTTCTGCCCCTAGCTTTAATCTTGGGGAGAGACCCTTTCGTTTCCCACAGGCAATGGCTTCTCCTGTGCATGTTCCTTCCTCTTGTTGTGTCAAACATCTTGGAAGTTAGAAGAAACAAACCTTCATTTTTAATTCCTTTAATTCTATAAATACTATTAAGCCCAGTAGCATTATTTTGACCTTTATGAATGTGTTGGTTTTACATGGCCTGTTTTTTGGTACCAAGTGGAACACAGAGGTGGCTTCTGTGAGAAGCTGCTGGAAGCTTCCATTATGTCCAGCAGAGCCAATCCCTGATGGCTCTGAAGATAGACATGCCACTGGCCAAGCCTGGGCCAATTAGAGATGTTGGTTACACCTCTGTGACAATATATTTAAGAAGAAAACCAGAACAAAGGAGACACAGTTTTTGTCCTAGCCAGAGGAGGAGGAGGAGGAGGAGGTGAGAACATGTGAGGCAAACAACATGGAGACACCAAGGTCAGTGGAGAAGGAGGGGGTGGAGGTGCTTCAGGCACCGGAGCTGAGATTCCTTTGCAGACCATGGTGATGCCCATGGTGGAGCAGCTGTGCCCCTGCAGCCCATGGGATCCACGGGGGATGCAGAGATCCACTCTCAGCCCGTGGGGGAGGTGCCCACACCAGAGTGAATGGATGTCTGGAGGAGGCTGKGGGCCAGTGGGAGACCCGGTGGAGAGAGGGGGCCCTGATTCCAGGCTGGAGCAGCTTGGCCTTGGAGGACTGCACCCCATGGACAAGTGAGCCACACCACAACAGTTTTTGGAGGACTGTCTGCCYGTGGCGGGGCTCATGTTGCAGCAGTTTTGGAAGGATTGCTGCTTGTGAGATTTGGACTAWTCTGKAGAAGTTCACAGAGAACTGTCTCCTGTGGAAGGGACCCACTGCGCAACACGGGAAAGATTCCTCTCCCTGAGAGGCAGAAGAAGATCTTGGTTGATGAACTGACCAAACCCCCAGGCCCTGTTCCCTATGCTATCAGTGGGAAGGGGGRAAAAAGGGGGAAAAAAGTGTTTGAGGTCTTATTTTACTTCTCATTATCCTCCTCTGAYTCTGTTGGTAATAAATTCACTTTATATTTCTAAGTTGAGCCTCTTTAGCCCTTGGAGTRTTTTGCTCCGGGTCTTTATCTCAACTCATGACCCCTTCATTTAATTTTTATCCTCTCCTCTGCCCAGCTGTGGCAGGGGAGAGCGAAGCAGTGGCTGTCATGGGTGCCTGGTGTTTGGCTAGTGTCCAGCCATGACAATGAATTTTTGCCCACCGTGGGTAYGCCAAAGCTTCCTTGTGAAGGTTGAGGTTTCAATAAGATGTTTGGGCTGTACGGGATGATCCTCCTACTGCCCTCAGCATCCCTCGCATGGCTTTGGAAGTTTAAATCTGCTTTAAGTCAAAAGCAGCAAGTTTCTAGCAGAAAGAGCTTCATATGTCTCAAACAATCTACAGAGAAACGAGGGGCCTTTGACCTCTCTGCTTCGTCCTTTGACCTCTCTGCTTCATCTCYGTCTTGGGTTGATGTTTGGTGCCAGTWTTGTTCTGTATTCCTTTTCCGTTGGCACATATGCCCAAAAAATGTTTATCTCTTTAAATGCAACCCGGAAGAAGAAGCAGGGGCTGCTGGGAAGCCACAGCGGACAGTTTAACTGCCAGCGCTGCCACGCGGTCTGGCTGCTCGAGCTGCGTTTTCCTCCCTCTCTCTCTCTGCTTCTCGCTGTGGGAGCCCTCGCTTGCTACCTGGAGCAGAGTTACAGTGTCGCAGTTTCTGCTGGCTCAGTTTGTGGCTTCGGAGGCTTTTCCTCGAACATCCCCTCTGCGTCTCCTGCTGCTCCTCGGGCGGTCCCGCCGAGGGAGGGGCCTCACGGCTCCATTCCGTCCGGGATCCCAGGGTGGACCGGGCTGGCAGCAGAGGCACGCTGAGCCCTCCTCTGATTCATCCACTGGGAAGCTGAGACTGTGGTACCATTCTTTTCTTTCGGTTGTTTTTTCCCTTTTGCCACTGTTACAATAACCGCCACGTGGGTTTTCCTTTTGTTTCTTTTTCCCGGGGGCGGAGTCACTGCCTTGCTGCGTGGCGAGTTTTTTTTATTTGAATATCTGAAGGTTACTTTTTATCTGTATCCTTGCTCTATAGCGGTTACTCTTTATCTGTGTCCTGTGGGCACTCTTTTGTTTTTTTTTTGTTAATAAAACTACCTTTTTTCTCTTCACCTTTTTTGCCCAGCATCTATTTCTTGTTGGAGGGAAAAAAAATTATCAAATTTATTTTCATTTCAGAGGAAACGTTTCCCTGTGACGTTTTCTCTCGGAAAACATTGTCTCAAAACCAAGACAATCTCCCAGCTCTCCTTCCTCAGTGGATGACAGCTCCTCTTTTGGCTGCCAACAACCTGGAGACCAGAGTCTTTATTCATTTTCCCTTCTGTTCAGAAAGGTGAAGAACTAAAAGAAAACAGCAAGTTTGAAAACTCTCAACAGCCCAGGCAATTACAACATCCAGCACAAACATGGATCACCCCATGCCGATTTTCCGAACACTGAACAGCTGAGAAAGAATTTGGGTTTGGCTGTGAGGATGGGCTGTGAACACAGAGTTTGGAAGAAAACCCCTCTAATTTATAGTGCATGGCCAGATAAATATACAAGTGTATAGATGCACACCTCTATACAGTGTTTAACTATTCACCTCCTCCCGCAGCTCTGGCACTAAGTGGAGGAGTTCCTRGACCAGCCTCCCACTGCTGCCATCTGGGACTGGCCTGAGAGTGGGGCACAGCTTGCAGCTGACACCTGGATTGGCAGCAGGATCCCACTGGAGCTCTCTTTGGACTGTATCAGTCATGGTGGGTGCAAGAGCTTAGAGAGGCCATGGTTTTCTCCCCAGTTGGGTACCACTGCTCCCTGATCAGGCTGGCACAGCATCAATGCCCTTCCTGCATGCTCTTCTGCATGATCTGATATGTCACAGCCTGTTTTCCCGCCCTGGCTGCTAGTGCTCCCCAGGATGTTTTTTTGGAGCCAGAAGAATGGACACTTTGCCACTACTGCTCCTTGTACACCCAGGTCCTGTCAGCCGTTCTTGTGCCAGCTTCAGGCTCTTGGTGGCTCTCTCAGCTCCCCCTGGGATTCCTCTGGTTCAGGAAACCAGAGCTGCTGGGCCCTTTCAGAGCTCACTGACTGAATTTCTTGCGTTTTCTTTTGGGTAAGACTCTCATCCAGGCATAGACATTGATATCAGTTATACAAATCCAAGGGCTGAGGGCCAAAACCTTCCAGAGTCACTCACAGCGGAAAACCTGTATCTCCACACAGAATTTTGTCTACTCCACTCTTCATTTGTGTCTGATTGGAAATGCAAATGTGCTTTCTTCCTCATCCAGCAGTACCATGACTGGGCAAAATCCAGCCAGTGGGCTGTATTCCAAAGGCAATACAGTCTGGAGTTTAGGAGTGAAAGAAACCCTTCTCCAATTCCAAACCATACGAACAATCCCCATAATGGGGTCTTACCATCTTTAAGAAATAAGTGACAATTAAAAAGTGAATGTACAGTTTAACCACGGGGTGAGAAGGAAGGATATCTTCCAACTGAATTGAAGTAATAAAATAAAATAAATTTATTCCGAATCCCACCCATCACTGACACTGGACAAAGCAGTTCCATCATTGTCACATCTCCTTTCCTCCCTCAGCTGTCTTGCTTCAATGATCAGAGACGTGAGGCTGGAGAGAGGCTTGGCTGAKAGTAAAAATGGATGCTGTCCAAATGAAAAGAAAACAAATAAACCATGATTTTCCAAACTCRTTTCCTCATGGGCTCAAGCACTATTCCTCAAGGTACCAAAAATATGCAAAAATAGGTCTGAAGAAATTATCTGCACCTCCATCTTCATGTCCWGTACCTTGCTATCACATGCCCAGTACCTGAAATACTTTTCCCATAATTCTACTAATCCATTTATCAAGGAGTCTTCAGCTTGATATAATATTTGCCCTGCCAAGACTCTGGGAATGCTACTTGCTGTTCTAGGAATTTTCCTCTTCCAGGAAACTCAAAATAATGACTTAGGRTCCTCTTTCTTGTAGGCATGGGCTATTTTAGTAAAAAAAGACGAAGAGCATAAGCTGTTCTTCAAAACCTCCAGAACAGCTAATGTTCATCCCAGTAGGATCTGGGCCCGTGTGTTGATCTGAAGACCACTGAGGTTTTCAGCACCAAGACAAGAGCAGGGAGACAAGTGGTGGAGCGCTGATGGACTCAGTTCTATCTCGCAGGGGGAGCATTGTGCCTTTGCATCCCCTGCCCTCCTGTGCTGGCTGGCACCTTCACAGCAGGGACAGCCAAGTGGCACCTTCTGCAGCTCCCAATCTGCCACAAAACCTGGCAGCAACCCTGTAGCAGTTCTCATCTACTCAACTGTGCCAGGCAGCAAAAAGAGCTGCAACAAGTCCCATTCAGCTGTCCCTGTTTTGGTGGCAGAAAGCTCTGAGATTGGGGTAGGAGTGACAAGCTGGGGCCYCTCTGATGCTCACAGGGAGCACCCYACAGCCYCTTCCTTCCCATAGCCAAATCTTGGACTGCTTGGCTGGGATGGCTGCATTGGGTTCCTTCATCATCAGCACCATTTCAGGCCTCCATACCTTGGATCATCCTACTGCAGGCCTTTCACCACCAGGGAAAATGGAACATGTTACCAAAACACAAAACGGGGCCACAGAAATGMTCAGAGGATGGAACACTTCTCTATGAGGAAAGGCTGCAAGACTTGGGATTGTTCATCCTGGAAAAGGCCCYAGGGAGATCTTACTGAGACCTTTCAATGCTTTAAGGGGGTTCTAAGAAAGATGAGAATGCATTTTTAACAGGGCCTCTGAAAAAGGGGAAATGCTTTCAAGTCAGGAGAGGGTCTATTCCAATTAGGCCTAAGGAAGGAATTRTTTATGAGAAGAGTGGGGAAGCACTAGAACAGGTTATCCAGAGAGATCCTAGGTGTCCCATCCCTGGAAACATTGAAGGTCAGGTCAGACAGGGCCCTGAGCAACCTAATCTACTTCCACATGTCCCTGCTCATAGTGGGGAAGTTGGACTACATGACCTTTAAAGGTCTCTTCCAACCATAACTATCCTATGATTCTACTCAATTTTCACTTGAAAAGCACCCAAACTGGGCATTAATATGACGGGAAGGCCATCTGATGCTTYTGAGTTTAGCTGATGAGAAACCCAATCCATTGGACAGCTGTCTCACTTGCAGCTGCTTTGCATCGTACCTGCAGAAGTTGCTCAGCAGACCATCGAATGTCCTCATCCATCTGCAAGCAGCAGCCCAGAAAGTCCTGGAACATAGTGGACAGTTGCTCGATGTTCTCCAGYTTTGGTATCCCTCTCTTAGCTATGAGATCCAGGGCCTGGAGGAAAAAGGAAGCGTGAGACTCCACCTGTTTCTTTCATATCCCCAACTGCTCACATAGACCCCATTTTTTAAGCTCCAGCCTCCAGCTGCRGTTCCTTCCCTAACAGAGAGTTAGAGATGATTTTTTTGCACCAATGAAAAAAGCAGCCACAGCTATTCCAACATGCAGATGATCTTGCCTTGACAACTGATTTAATGGGCTGACCAAGTTAGTAGRAGTTACATCAACCAAAAGCACWTTTTGCTGCTCTGAGGATTGACATKACAGGCTTTGTGGGCTCTTTTAAARAGTGAATTTGGTCTAACTACATTGTTTTCAAGCATTGTTACCTACAATTCATCTCTGAGATGCTCACTGGTCTCTAAAGTACAGCTTCCATTAAAAAAAGTTGTCAAATTTTTTGCTCTCTTCCCAATAAAAATGGTAACAAAATGTCAAAAAGGAAATCCTTTTCCAATTCCTTGCTTAAAGGAACAGTTTGGAACCTCAGTTCAACACAGATTTAGTTGCATGCACAAATATTCTATGATGAAAATGCTTAATCAGGCAGACTGGAGCCACCCGCAACTCTGTCTTTCATCAGACTCCAAATTCCCAAAGAACTTCACTTCCATGATCAAAGAAAAGCTTCTAATGGTCTAATCAGGAAAAAGAGTAATTTCATCCGTAAGGTAACTCTCTGCTAATTTTGATACTCAAGTAAATGCATTAATGAAACTAATTCCTGTGCTAAAACATAGTTATGGAAAAGGATTTAGTAATGAATAATTAGGACATTCCTAGAACCAGAGGCACTTCCTGAAAAACTCAGCTAAATAACTGGTACTGGTGCAAGACTGAAAAGGGTTCTGTGCCTGCAGACACTGTTGAAATCTTTTCATACAAATTCCCCAGCTGGAGAAACCTGCCAGTGAACATTTCTTCTAATTTTGAGTCGCAGCTCAAAAAAGAGTTCAAAAAGCACATGAGAAATTTGAAGCATCATTGAAGACCAAAATGGCATGTTTTTGAACTGGAACGTGTCCCTCCTTTTCTGAGGTTCTCCCATGCATGCAGCCAAAGCTACATGAGATGCTGATGTGCTCCAGAAGCAACTTTTGATAGATAGGCCTTGGTTGAGCTAGTCCAAACTAATGTGAATAGGATTTTGTTTCATGAGAGACAAAACATGGGACAGATTAGAGAGACAGTGGTATCTGCTTGTATTTGCACCTTACCTTGAGAGGAATCTCCGCTGAATAAGGAGGTTGTCCTTGCAGCATTTCTATCACTACAATRCCAAGGGACCAAATATCTACTTTGGTTCCATATTCATCCTTGTTTACATATTCTGGTGCCATCCAGTGAGCTGTCCCAACCATTGTGCTCTGCTTGCTYTGCTCGGAGCTCATCTGAGCACAGAGGCCAAAATCAGCTGAGGAGGAAACYCAGTGTCATTAAAGCCAGCTTGAATTAAGAAACCAAGCAAAATAATTTCCCACTCCAAGTCTGAGAATGTGATGTTGAATCTAGCTGGAAAAGCAGTCGTGCTCTGTTTCCTCAGGGTGGTAACCAAGGAAATATGGAATCAGCCACTTATAGAAACCTCCACATTTCACTCAGTGAAAACTGAGGCTTTTATTTATTTGAAGCTTTTGATTGCAACTCCCTCACTCTGGAAGGGACACACACAAACCAAAGCCACTGTTGACACCTTGTTTCTSTCAAGACCTCTCTGCACATTACTGCTTGCAGCAGTGGTCCGTACGCTCCCATAGGCCCCGCTCTTGGGGATCTGGTGGTCAGTTTTAAGCAGCCCCACACCCCACATCCCAGAAATGCCATGCTTGACCAAGAGTACCTACCCAGTTTGACAGATCCATCCATTCCGAGTAGAATGTTTTCACTTTTTATATCTCTATGAATCACGAAGTTGGAGTGAAGGGAATTTAGTGCTTGCAGACACTGATAGATAGAAAACAAACAAGAGAGTAAAAGTCARTTACCCGATTTCACCATCCAARAAAGGAAATGGCTTTGAAGGGCTTAAATTCTAGCTGAAAGGTGAGTAGTGGCAGTGTGTTGTCAAGAGGAAGAGTCTGCTGCTTCATCAGTAGTAGAGCAGTATCATTGTAGGTGAAAACATATTACCTTTTGAAAGAGAAATGACAATTGTTGTTACAGACTGTTCCCTGAAAACACAGACAGAACCACTGCTGCTGCAGGGCATGGGCTCTCTCCATCCAGGTGACAAACAATAGTGTGCTGTTAGTTTAAAATTCTGCTRCCAGTATGTCTGCTTTTATGAGCAAAAAATGCAGTACAGACAGGCTCCAGACAAATGCTCAAAGAGGCAATGTGGAGAAGAGCCAATAAATTTTTTTAAAAGGACAGTACCACAACAGTTGCACTTGCAGGCCCTTCACCTAAGACCCTCTTGCTTCTCCTTATCATCAATGCAACACAGAAAACAGAGCTTTGAACATGAAATCACTCCTGTTCTAGAAATACCAGCCTGTCCAAACAGTCGGAAGCACCAGTGGCATCCCTTCCCTTACCTCTCGGCAGATGGCTGCCATTTCTCCTTCAGCCAAACGGACTTCTTTAATGACCCTGCTCAAAGGTCCTCCATCCATGTATTCCATAATTATCCATAGTTTATCCCCAACAAGGTAACTGAAAGAAGGAAACAATGGCATGGAGATGAATGTGCATAGCTAAATTACCTTATGAGAAAAACTACAGATTATTTCTGTTTCCAGGGCACTTGTAAGTGAACACAAAATAAAAGGAAGAGGTGTTTGTCCTAGGTTATACACTATTTGGAATCTGTGCAATAATGAGAAAGGCCCATCTGTGGCTTAGATAGCAAGCAAGACAACAAGGAAAAATGTGGGTAATAATTTCTGTGATGAGTTATCAACACTTATCATAAGACACAGAAACTATGTTCAACTTAAAAAAAAATCTGAACCAACCCCAAATCAACAAAACCACATGGAACTAGTGAACTTAGTGGCTGTTGTTTTATTCAGGGCCGACCCAGGTTTTTCAAAACAGGCTTCTGATGATGCATGTCAGAAAAGATTAATGCAAACAAAATACACTCTCCTTATATATATTTGTATACAAACAGATGAATGAATGTAAAAACCTCAATTATCCAGCAGTGACTGGAAGGGTTTTTTTTAACGTTTGTCTTGCTGCACATACATAAACATTCACATGATAATACCAGAATTACTTACCTRTCTAAATAGTTAACAATATTGGGATGTTTATTGTTCATTACAACTAGGAGCTCATTGAGAATTAGTTCCTTTTCGGGCTGTTTTCCTAGACTCACTTTCTTTACAGCCACCTAAAATGACATTGGAAACCATTAAGCTGAGAAGGAAACCATTAACCTGAGAACATGGAGTGAGTGTTTCTGRAATGAGATCAGAGTGGACATAGAGATTAGAATGAACATGGAGCCCAGCTATGCCAAACTGCCTTGTGATTACACATCAGAGCTTAGTCATTGACATTAAAACAGCCCATGTCCCTGCAGGCTCAGGTGCTAGTTAGGACACATGGCCACAACTTGATAAAAATGGTCTCTCAGGCTATCAACCCCAAAGCCCTAACAACACTCTCTGCACCTAAATTCTTTTCCAATGGCCTTAGTTTACCACCATTCACACACAGTTTGCAAGCACGAAGCAGTTTTGTCCCKGTGAAAATATCACAAAATATCTGGAAATCCTTGAGGAATTCTACGGAATTTGATATTTTTATCGAATACCACTGTTGTTCTTCTTGATGGCATAACAAACCAAA
>NW_026623533.1:0-50598 GCF_030028575.1 Malurus melanocephalus
GATTGAAGTTGGATCTAGAATATTATTTGAAACTTCTTTTAACAATAGTGTGTTTCTGTCTTTTAGTATTATTAACAATATTCTTTTGCTTCTGTATTTGTATTTTATGTTTAGATTTTAATAGTTATTGCATCTTTTTAGGTTGCAGTGCTACACTTTGGGAAAAAGAGATGTGGTTCTTCTCCTAGGAGTACTTTCTGCTCTAAGATACAAGTGCATTAATTGTCTGCTTTATTATCATGAATAAGCTTTGCTCCTAAGAGTTATAAAAATATATATAAGTTGCTCTGTGTATTTCAGAATATTTAAAACTGCAAATCATACACAGAAAAACAGTGGGAAGTTGGGAAATTACAATATTCAGTCTAGCAATGACCTTTTAGCCGTAGAGAAAAACAAACTTTGTGTGAGTCTATACCAGTGTGATATGCACAGAGAACTAAAATGTTGAGAAGCAACATATAGGGGTCTACAAAACACAATGCCATACAGAGTTAACACAGTGCAGCATCCCTTAAGGATGAAGGCTTGTGTATTTCAGCCCATACTGAATACTGAAAGAAAGCAAGAGACCTCATGCCAGCATTTATCCAGTATTAGTAAATTGCCTTTACTACTGTAAGCACGAGAAAAGTGCAGTTTTCTGTATATCTGCAGTAGGAGCAATACTTGAGTTTCTTAAATTGCTTCTGAAGTCTCTTTGAAAAGGCTTTAGTTGTTGCCACATGACTCTGACATAAAAGTGATACTCTTGTAAGTATTGTGTGTGAAACTAAAGGAGTCAAACCTCTCATACTCTTGCACAGCTAATAATGTGTAAATGGGCTTGACCTCAAAGTGAGTTGTATTTTACCCCTAATKKCCTCAACAGCTCTGTGATTTGACTATTGCAGCAAGTGTAAATTAGGCTGCAGTTCTGTGTGCCATTTATGGTAGTACATTGCTAATTCTTTCAGCTTTCCTTTATTAGATATACCTGCTTTCTGAATGAGAGATGCACACATTTAACTTAAATAACAAAAGTATTTTTTAGGATAGAAAAGAGTTGTAAGAATATACTTCACATTGATTTGAAGACTGCTTCTTAAGTTACAAGCCACTGTATGTTTTGAGATCTGGTCGAGACCCAGAGACTGGTATCTAGCAGGGACCAACTAAAGGTATCATTTAGGGCGGAGAATATTTGTGCTTTTCTACCCTGACAGGCTCTAGGTGGATTTCAACTTGCTGGAAGAAGTCAGTTATGAGGACCTGGCCAGTCCTCAAAAGCTGCTTCGAAAGCCGTCAATCGTCTGAAGAGACAGCACAAAAAGACTGCCCCTGTCCCTTGCTGACCAAATGACTGTATGCAGACTTCAGTCAACCTACAATTACTATTTTGAAGATTTATTGATGTAACCTTTTTACACTTATTGTTTTAGAATTTATTGTTGTTATTTTGCTTGTTTCTTTTGCTTGTTTGTTCACTATAGGATAATAAGGATAAGAAAAAGTTGGTTGATTATTTTTGTTGTATTAAAGTCAGAAGGATTACTAAGTAATGGCATTCTGAAGGAGAGCAATGCTAAGTTTGGTCAGCTTTAAGAGAAATAGAAATGATCCCATGACACTGGACAAAAATAGTGTTATGATAGCCAGTGATGAATCTGATCCCGTAAAAAGTATGAAATTCCTTGGCTAATTGGAAAACCTGAAAAGGCACTTAATTTGTAGAATTTCAGACCATTTTTGAGGCCTTTTCTCTTTACCAGACTCTAGGTTATATAATAACCCAATTACCCTTTTTCACTAGATAAGGTTTTTAATATCTATTTTGCCATTTTATTTCTAAGAGGTATCCTACAGAGCATTTGCACCTCTGTTACCCTGCACAATGAAATGCACTTCTATCCAGTATGAGCAGCAATGTTGTCTATGCCATAACATACATGTGCTTTTCTTGTTTTGCTAAAATGCAGTGAAGTTTTGCTAACAACAGTGACCTTCAAATCTCAAAATCAGAATGCTAGGCCAGATGAATTCTTTCTATCACTGATATTGTACCCCTTCATGCCATGTTTGTTACTTAGTGATCACTCACAATTTAGATAGCTACCATAAAGGTATAACAGCCTTGTAGAGCTAAGACAATTATTTCTGTATTGTTTTTGAATTGCTGTGTTGTAGAAAACCTTGTTAATTAGTGTATTAGTACTCTTTTGATCCCRCTGTTAGTTTTGCCTTTTAGACTTTGTTTCTCTACTTGTTTACAGAGAGTGTTAAATAAGCTACTGCATCAAGCTCTTTAAGCAAATCTATCTCTGCTTAAAGAAAACAGGGGAGATGTTGGGAATTATCAGGGTTAAACATCGCTGTGTGAAGAGGCTCGTGGCAAGCTAGGGCTGCCTGCTTTGGAGCTATCAGCCAGCTGCAGACAGGGTGGTGTTAAAACGGGCAGATGAGCAAAACTCCTGCCTCCCTTTTTAGGTTCGGACCCCCCTGGCTGATGTAAGACCCCCAGACAGTTGCGAAATACTCCCCTTATCGGAATTTGTGTTTGAAGTGACCAGTGAGAGGTGACTACTTGAAATATTCATGAAGTTCATTATAGTAGTTATAAAAAGCATGTTCAATTTCAATAAAGCGAGTTCAGCTATCATGTCATAGTGATCAGAATGCTGTTTCTCCCGGCGCTTCCCGAACAAATGGACCTAAAACTTTAACACAGGTGCACTCACTCAGGTAAACATCTGAGTAGCAGCAGGGACTACTTGAGAGTAATGTGTACATTATAGCACCTTATATATACCCTATAGTAGCCTTCTCGTACCTAAAGGGGCCTACAGGAGAGCTGGAGGGGAGCTTTTAACAAGGGCATGTAGCGACAGGAAAAGGGGGAATAGCTTCCAATTGAAAGAAGAAGGTTTTGATGGGATATTAATGGCAAGTACTGGGCAACCAAAAGATCAGGCCAACCCAGCAGGGGTTTAGGAAAGGCAGGTCCCACTTGATCAAGCTGATCTCTCTTCTGTGACCAGATGACCCACAACTGGATGAGGAAGGCTGTGAATGTTGTCTACCTGGACTTCACAAAAGCTTTTGATACTGTCTCTCTCAGCATTCTGCGGGAGAAGCTGGCTGCTCATGGCCTGGACAGGTTCACTCTTTCCTGGGTAAAAAACCCTCTGGATGGATGCACCCAGAGAGTGGTGATCAATGGAATTACATCCAGCTGGTGGCTGGTATTCCCCAGGGCTCTGCAYTGGGGCCAGTCCTGCTCAATATCTTTATCAATGAACTAGAAAAAGGGGATCAAGGACACCTTCAGTCAGTTTGCAGATTACACCAAGTTAGGTATGAGTGTGGATCTACTGGAGGGTAGGAAGGCTTTGCAAAGAGATCTGGACAGGCTGGATCCATGGGTCAAAGCCAAATGGATAAGGTTCAGTAAGGTCAAGTGTCAGGTCACAACAATCTAGTGCAGTACTACAGGCTTGGGGAAGAGTGGCTGGAAACTGTCCAAGGGATAAAGTACCTGGGAATACTGGTCAGCAGTGGCTGAACACGAGCCAGCTGTGCCCAGGTGGCCAAGAAGGGCAATGGCACCCCGGTTTGTATCAGCAATAGTGTGGTAGCAGGAGCAGGGCAGGGATCATTTCCCTGTGCTTGGTGCTGGTGAGGCCACGCCTCAAATCCTGTGTCCAGTTTGGGGTCCCTCACTACAAGAAAGACATTGAAGTGCTGGAACATGTCCAGAGAAGGGCAACAAAGCTGGGGAAGGGTCCAGAGCACAAGTCTGATGGGGAGTGGCTGAAGGAGCAGGGGATGTTTAGCCTGGAGAAAAAGAGGCTCAGGAGGGACCTCTCTCCATCTATTCRAAAGAAGGTTGTAGCCAGATGGGTGTCGGCCTGTTCTCTGAGGCTGTCAGCAACAGGACAAAGGAAATGGTCTCAAGCCAAGCCAAGGAGATTCAGGTTGGACATCAGGAAGAATTTTCTCACTGAAAAGGTTAGATAAGCATTGGAACAGGCTTCCCAGGGATGTGGTGGAGTTACCATCACTGGAAATGTTCAAGAAACAACGGGACATGGCTCTGAGTGCTATGGTTTAGTTGTCATGGTGGTATTCAGTCGAAGGTTGGACTCAGTGATCCTGGAAGTCCTTTCCAACCCAAATGATTTTATGGTGAGGCACCAGAAYAGGCTGCCCAGAGAAGCTGCAGATGCCCATTCCTGGATTTGTTCAAGGCCAAGTTGAATGGGGCTCTGAGTAACCTGATCTAGCTGTAGATCTGTTCATGGCAGGGGATTGGACTAATGACGGACTAAAGCTCTCTGCCCACTCAACTACTCCATGATACTAAAATTAGAATTAGAATCTCCTAGCTCGGTTGCTTTCTTAGATATCATTTTAGATTTTGAGAGATGTAAACATGAAATAATCAAAGTATGCTATCATGCAGTATTTTAGTTATGAATTCAAAAATACAAATTGTAAAATTACACATTGTAAACAAATTCTATATATTWTCTAATTTTGAACATTTTGAGTATTTAAAACAGTTGTGCTCCCTCAATTAGTAAATTCCAACTATTTACATCTGAAGGAAGGCCTAAGAAGACTTAAAATGGCAGCAGAGGAAGCAGAAATAGGATTCCTAAGTCTCCAGTTTGAGAAGCACTATAAAGCTATGCAACAGGCAGTTCCACAGGAGGATGAGAAAGGGAAGCATAGGTCAGACTCTCCCCCAACTCTTTATTAACAAAATTAGGAAACACCAGAACTCATTCCCTGACTGTCTTCTCTCTTGCACAAAAATAGGAAACAGATATTCTTTACAAAAATGCTAGTCTATATCATAAAGAACAGAAAGATGACAAGCTATTAGCTGCAATTTTTTCAAAACTACATATATAAGCTCCATAATTTAATGAAATTAAAAGCTTCTTTCCATGAACTAGTAAACGCAGTGCTAAAAGTAAGCTATATCAGCTTCAGTCACAGACACACACAGATTCACATGCTTCCCAGGAATGCAACCTCACTAAAGCAGATGTATATTTAGCATATACAATGGGCTAAATTAAAGTAAAATTTCTAATCTCTGGTAATTTATTGTATCATCCTTTCTCTTTCCCCCAGTTTTGCTTCAGCTACAAACTGTGGTTTGTAGAATTCATTTTTGTAAATTATTTAAAGCTGAGCTCCTAGAGAAGCAGTCTGAAGAAGATCTAAACTCTCTAGGCCTCATCAGATATAAATATTGCTCCACACAGATCAGATTACCCTTCCCAGTTGTATAAGGAAATTTGTTTCAGCAGCTTACCTTCAAAACTCCATGCACCTTAAAAACACTGCTCTTTTAACAGCTTAGATGTCTTACAACCCAAAGGTCTACAGTCCAATAACCTCATTTCTCTAAAGGCTATCTATAGAAAATATGCAGACGGGTTCTGCTCCAATCTGAGAGAATAAAAAACAGGTGATAGATCTCAGACATCCTAGCCAATAGTGAAAAACGTCTGTGTACAAGGGACATTGCTCTCTTTTTCCCAAAAAAAGTGCCTCTGTTAGGCTGCAGTGCCAAATCAAGATTACTTAACTCAACTTTTTCCTATTGTGGAAGAAGGCAGGTGTTTTACCTCCACTAAAAGGAAGAAAGACTTATATTATCTCAGTAGAGAAAATCACAGTATAGCCACGAGGAAAACACTCCCCTACTCATGCAAGGGGGATTACAGCATCGAACATCTGCATAGTGTAGAAAGGCAAGGTTAGTGGTCACACAGTGCTCCAGTTATACCAAAGATCTAAAAAGCACTTCACTCTATGAACATCCAAAAAAAAAATTTCCAGGGAAAATGATACATCAGCGTCTCCAGAACTTTTCATTTCCATTTAGACTACAGTAAATAAAACTCTCCAACTCACAGAACAAACTCACAATTTTCATTCTTCACCACTACAATTAGTACATAATTACATGATAAAATACTACTTTATACTTTATCCAAATCTGACACTGGATCAGATGTCACAATGAGTTTGGTAAAATTAATGAGTTTTGTGTTTTTAACACAGAGAGTTTAAAAAAAGACAGTATTACCTGCTTAACTGCAAAAACAATGTGCTGTACAACATATGACACACATTTTCTCAAAAGAATCATAATTTCAGGCTCAAACAGACAACCTCTGGCAAAATTTGATTTTAGCACATCTTCAGAGGCCCAAAATAGACTTCAAGAATAATAAAACCACTCTTGGAATTGAGTAGTGAGTAGGCTTTAACTAATAACGAAAAAGGCTTCTAGTGTCTACTGTAGGATTTTGCTCCACAGCTAAAATAACTAGTTAACTGTTCTATACCATAGCTGAAAAGCAAAAACTTCAAGACTGCAAATACAGCTGTAAAATGTCTCGCCTATACATAGACTTATCCTAGGATAATGTTTCAGACTACTAATAAATGTAATTTGAAACTTTGTCCCTGTGCCTTCCCCCATAACAGCCTTTCTACAGAAGAAAATAATATACATAAATGATCTGACAGTCATAAACAGTCTTACGTTTTGTTTAGGTTTGTATCCACCTAAGATGCAATGTAAAAAAACTAGAAAGAGAAAATATCATGCACAAAGTTATGGGTGTAGCACACTTCACAACCAACACACAATATAAAAGCATTCTTCCTCACTACACATCCCAGAGGCAACTAAGGATAATTTATAAATACCATCTGCTTCTAGTGTTTCTCTAGCAATGTATTAGCAAAATACATAGATTTTAAAAATAGAGGAAAAAAGTCTTACTCTGCTATATCAAGATATCCACAGGAAGCAGCCGCATGTAGAGGTATCCAGCCTTCATTATCTGGTTGATTAATATTTGCTCCATTTTCCACCAGAAATTTCACCATATCTACGTTATCATCTATACAAGCCTACAAAGAAAGAAAGAGTTAAGAATTAAAGTTGTTCTACAATCTTGTGAATCTTTAAGCAACATCTTCAGAAGAAAATGTAAGTATAAGTTCTGAGGAGGAAGCAGGGTTTCATTGTAGCTTGTAGCTGTCTGACAGCAACATGAAAAATTTTAGGTAAGCAGCATTTCAAGACAACCTTTTAAATAAATGAATTCAAGCAGAGTTTACAAGAGCCAAAAATTACTATTTTCTCAGGTAAATGCATTCTGATTTTCTGAGAAGTCCTTCACAGTCCCCACTGCAAACTTATTCTCCAGTACAAAGTGGTTCCTCAGGTCCTCACTTCATCCAGGCCCAGCTCAGCCACTTGAGTGGATACTGAAATTAAATAAACAGCTACACCGTGGAGTAGAATTGTGTCTAAGAGACAGGGGAGTACTTAGAAAACAATACCATAAAATGATTTTACCTGTAATGTAGATGAGACTACAGAGTGTGAAGGGAATGCTACATAGTACTTCCCCCTACTGTAGCATATTCTATACCACCATAAATCTTTTAACAGTCGATTAATCACCCCTCTTTATAAACTTACTTGAGTATCATTTTGGCAATTCCAAAAGTATTATCATCTGCCCACATCTCTTAATTACCAAGCAAACAGTGTTGCTCAGATGCAGAACTATTGCCACTCTCCAGACCTCCATCTTGCCTAACTCCTGTTTTGCCTTTCTTCTGTGTTTAAGTATTTTTCTCACAGGGTGCTTGCCAACTTCCATCCTGCTGTCCTTAAAAGGGCAGAGCAACTGAGAGAAAAGTCCCTCTGCATTTCAGAGCACAGCAAGAACTCCAAGCAGCTAGACCCCACAAGATTGGTATTAATTTTTTAGCTTAATAAATCAACAATACTACATAGCCACAAGGCTGAAATAAGAACCTCTACTCTTGGGCTCCTAAATCCTTCTAGAGAATTATGCCTTGAATTAAATGCAATTAAGGTATAAATTTAACTTTTCAGAATACTTCTGAAAAAAAGCCAAAAAATGACATAATGTTTTACTATGGAAAGTAAACAATGTGGATATCCTTATTTCAGCAATTTCACATTCCAAGAAGAATCCTGGAGCTTTCCTCCATTCAGCAATGCTGAGGCAACAGCAACACCATGAGGAGAATGCTGCTGCCCAGTGTAATAAGCCAAACAAAAGAAGCAACGAATTGTCCTTCTTTGACTCCAATTGCTTTAGTTAGGTACAGCTAGACTGTAACTAGAATGCAATACACTGCTTACATTATTTGCCTTTCAGTCAAAAACGAAACAACATTCTTGAATGCAAACCTTCCTACCTTTTAAGGTATTCTTGAAAGCCGCCTTGAAAACTCTATATTCATCCCTAAAATCAGCAGTTCTTTGAATAAAATAATTTCTTAATATACTCCAATAAAGGCTGCATGTTTCTCAAGCATATTTGTCTTCAATTTCTTCCACTTATCAGCAGTGTACAATGTTTATACACTTACAGTAAGCTGTGAAAGAAGAGAATCACCTCCTTTTTATAAGGTATTTTGTTACTTAATGAAAAAGAAATACATGCAAGATACGGTAAATCCGTTTAGGAGGAAAACAAATTAATGAAACTCAGATGTCTACACTTAGCAGAAACATCAACTGTATAAAGCCATATTTCCAGTTTTTCTGGATATTCAATTTGTCCAACTACTGATATTCTATGTCTATAATAATATTCACCATCTAATTATAAGGAAAAGTAAATTTACAACAGGAACACTTTTAAAATTATAGGTATTTTAATATTACATTTTTATATGCTGSATGCTTATTTATCTTAAAATCCTCTACAGTTCCTCATCTGTGAAAAAAGGATATCTTAAAACTGATTAGCACTATTAAAAAAAAACAACAAAAATGCCCAACCATCTGGCTGTGACACAACCCACACAGAACAATCCCTGCCTATTTTTCAAGTATACATGAGAAAACCTGGCAAGAAATACTCATAAAAATGTTGTTGCTAAGTGAATTGAAAGCTTACATATGCAGCACATTAAAAGACATATGACTAAGTGGCTAAAAATATTTGACCAAATTTGGGCAGTTACTTGTGCCATACGTGGCAAGGATCAGGAGAGCTCAAATACATTTATCAGGTATTAACAGAGATTGCACATTTATAACAACCAAAAATATTTTATTAAAAAGTCACTGTGGCCTCCAAGAAGGTAATACCTATCTTAAGGTGAATAAAACCAATTGCAATTAATTATATTGCTCAAAAACATGAATCTACTGCATCCTATGTCTCCATGTCCCCTTGTCCTCCTTAAAACAACCACAGGAAAGTGCTGGGTACATGTTATCACTCTCAGCACTTTCCATAGGATAGGCACATGTGGCTATCAGCTGGTACCTTACGACAGAAAGCCAAGAAACAAATGTTATAAAAGAAATTTTATCTAAATGTTTTTCCACTTCTACTGCACTGCTCACTTCTAAAATCAATATTTATCAAGTGTCAGAAGTGCCTCTGTTGTTAAAGACTGACATCTCAACCACAAAAGGAAAGCTTGTTGGAGCAGCATGATAAATTTAAAGCAATAACCCCTGAATAGACTGCCCTTCTAGACCTTAGCCTGAAACTTATTACAAAGGATAAAAAAATGCACATGCAAGATGTAAATAACAAGAGTTCCACTGATGTTACAGTGACTCAGAAAGATAAATTCTCACGATTCTGTCGCGGAATCTGCACAGAGGACACAGACAACTGTGGGTCTTCCTCTTCCACATCTCTTACAGCCTATTCCAGGACACATCTCAGTTCTTTGTGCGCATCTGCCCCCATCCCCAGTCTCTCCCTTCATGGCCACAGTACCCACCTAGAGCATCAGTTACCACTTAATGAAACCACAGGTCATCCTAAAGTTCTTTCCAAGTGCTTGCAAACCACATCTGTAGAGCACACACACACCAGCCAGCTCCAGGGACAAGCAGCACACAGGAGCTCACACACAAGATACTTTTCAACCCATGCACTGGTTTCCCTCTCTCAACCGCAACGTTACCAACTGGTAGAAATGCAGCATTTTGGCATGATGCACTTGTTACCCTGCTATATTTTGATTAGTCAGCCAATGGGTTCAAACTGAGTAACAACTGCCAGTGCAATCATATAAACCTTGTTTCCTTTGGGAACCAATTTAGAAACTAGGCTAATCAGTCATAAAGTCAAAGCAAAGTTGAGAATACGAAGTCTGGTTACCTTTTCTGATAAGAAAAAGGAAGTACACTGAAGTTCAGAGAAGAAAACCACTTTCCATTTGCTCAACATGAAAATTTGACTGCAAAGACCAGAACAGATCAATAACGCCAGACCAGCCATAGGTAGGTCCAGCTAGTGCTGGAAACAACATTTTAACCTTTTCCCATAAACACTCAAAAGGGAATAATCAGATACCTGCTGAACATTCTAGACTTTTAACTGTATTCACCATGACTTTGTATCCCAGTCAAGTGGCAGGTGATATTGCTGGCTGTTGATAATACCATGTATTAAGAACATAGGTGAAGGAGAGACTTAACTTAGTAAGTAGCCTTAAAAGCAGACATTTTTAAAAGAAACTTCATAAGTGCATGGTTCCTCAGTGAGCAACCATCCAAAGAATTCAGCAGATAACACTCTTCCCCAAAAGACAAGAAGAACAAGCCTGTAATGGTTTTGAAAATATCAGAAATCTTGTAGGGAAAGAAGCAATCAGTCAGTTAGAATACTGTTCTACAGACATGAAGCAGACATGTACATCACACGGGGCTACAATTTTTACCGATTTTCATTAATGCTAACAGCTAAATGAGGTAATTCCATGTAATAAGGTTTAGACATTACAGATGCTTTAATAAATTCTGGTAAAATTTATCTCCATTTTCCACAGATTGATTAAAACCTATCCTTTTACTGACTTGATCAGTATTCTGATCTATTCCAAATTAAGGTATTTTGCATCTACTAGGAAAACAAACATGTATTTCACCTCTGCCATAATTTTTTTTTTCTTATTTACTCTACCTTGGYAGAGAAAGGAGTCACAAATATGAGCACAGAAAAATATATTAGACTTAATGGGATAAAACAAGGCAAACAACCATTCTGAATTGCCATGTGAATACTGGCAACAGGAAGAAGACCTCACACAGTGGGATCTGAAGAATAGTTTATCCCTTCTTTAAATTTTTTGTGTGAAGTAATTCCAGTGGGTCCAACAGGACTTAGCAGGACATTAACATCTTTGTTAACAGACCCAAGAATCAAATTAAAGCAGTAAAGCTGGTTAAAGYGGGTCCCATTCTCCCCACCTTGGGTTGTGTGTTCCCTCTGCCACCACATTCCACACTCCTTTACAGCTATGCTGACACATTGTGCTAAACTGAATCTAAACTGGATCAGAGTGGCAATAATAATTTAAAATGAAATAAGAAAAAGAAAGCAATATACTCTTATCTTTATCTGACTAGAGCAGAATTATTTGCTTTGCTTATGTTAAAATGGTTTTTACATTAAGAAAAGCAGCATTATTCTGAAATACATTTTCATATCCTAATCCCACTATGAGTGAAACAACAATTCATTTCACTCTGCATTTTCACCCATTACAAACCCTGTGTTAAAGCTTCTTTCCAACTAGCACTATGAAGAACATATTTTTAAATTAGCAATCACATCTACCACTCATATTTTTAAATTTACAACACATTTAAGCCTTGTTTGTAAGTATTTCATAGAATCATAAAAGGAAGTGAGTCACCATTACAAACTGCTGCCTTGAGCAGGAACATCATGTTGCTGAGAGCCCCATCCAACCCTGCCTTTACAGCCTTCCTAAGCCAATCACATTAGTCGCTCTGTCTACCTCACTGCCCTCTCTCCCTCCCTCACAGAGCAATTTCTACTGAAACTAAGACAGGAACAGAGGCTGAGTTAAATTCATCAGTTCTTATGAAAAGGTGGATAATCATGAGTCCTTTGAAACAGTGGTGCTACGGAGCAGTTCACAGTATGAACCCAACGATTACTTCTACTTGTGTCATCATGCTCACCTGCCAGTGAGCACACTACAGGAGATAATCCCCACAGTTTGAACACGAGTCTCAGTTTGCAACGATTTTTGCCCTCATGAGGAAAGGTTTTGTTAGGAGTGAGGGAGGACATTAGAGTTCACTAATGACATCTTCAATGACACTGAGAAAGAAAAGAGTAAGGTTACATATTGCAGGGTTTTTTTCTGTCAATAAACCATGAACTGACAAAGTCTAAAAAGAAATTTGGTTAAAAGAACCAAACCAACTTGGAGCAACACTTTCCACTGTCTACAACTCACATATTTATGCTGCATATTAATTAACAATGCAGCACCAAGAAGTGAATTGACAGTAAGGTGTATTAAGTGAAAATATGAGACTTATCTAATTTTCAAGATGTATAGTAATCTGGGAGTTACAACCACTAGAACAAAGGAAGAATATCTTTTTTGCACCTAAATTTGTTACTAGGTCACTAATTCAATGTTTTCATACTAAGTATAACATCTTAAGGTTCTCATATTAAAAATGACAATGTCCTAAGACTCACTGAATTTTGGAACACTTTCAGTACAATGGGTAATAAGAATGACCAAGAAATTACGTTATGAAACATTAGTGATTGCTACACTTATTTACTACTCAAGTAGTCACCATAAAAGCAGTATTTTACATTCGCCAAGTATTCTGTTTAATACAGTACAAACAAGGTGGAGAGGCTGCTGCTGATTTTCATATTTATGTTAAGAAACAGGAGAGTTTTGGTGTTGTAACAGAACTTCAGGCATTACTCTAGCATTACAGATGACAAATGTTGCTCAATTATGAAACTGAGTGTTCATTTAGCCAACCTAGAAGTCACAGCACCTATTTTTCAGTGAGCTGGGGTAATACCAGATACTTTGCCTACAGATAAAATCTAGTTTTAGTATTGAATATTTTACTTTATTAAAGCATAATTTCTAGTAAAAATGAAATCATTTATAATGCAAATATCATTGCTAAACTAGTAATACTACCCTTTTGCTAGACTAGTGTTATTTTGTTTAACTTGCATGCAAACATGTGTATGATACAGGCGTGTGGGCTCAAGTTAAGAATGGCCTGCTATTTAAAATCTTGGGGAGTTGGCCTACAGAAAAATTAGTTAAAATTATAATTACCATATTAAATAACTTAAACTACGAAAACATTTCAAGAGTACCTCATGACTTCAGCAAGTTTCAGCAAACTCTTCTTCTGAGAAATTTCTTGGAAACACTTCACTTCTATGTGTAGAAAATGAAAATCATTTTAGACACCTGCAAAAGCAGGTGAGAAAGACACTTTCTCCTAAGGAGAAAACACTTCTTGAGGATGACGCAATGTTTCTTGTCCACTCAAGTCTCATGGGGAAGGCATGCAGAGGTTAATGAAATGGGCATCCATTAACCATTGTTACTTAATTCAAATCCTGCAGAACTGTCAAATTGACAAAAATAGACAAATCATTACAGAACTCAAACTTCTGTAGCTAGTATTTTCATTTCATGTACACAACTTGTTTAATTTTTATGAGATACACATGAGTATAGCTTAACAGAAGTTCAATTCAGATTCTTTTCAGCTCCAGGATAAAACCAGGAGCTACATGAAATCAGTAAATGTTTAGCTAAAATTTGGAGTAAGAGCATAATCTAATTTCCAACTTATAATTTTGTCTTGTTTTCTTTGCTACACTGAATTACTAAATTATGTGCCCTGAAGCTTTGCTAGTTTGTAATTCATAATTAAATCTTTAATTTTGGACACAATTCATGAAAAATACTAAAATCTATTGCTGTTGAGACTGATATCATCTACCTGTTATAAAATTGATCTCATAGGGATTTCCCCTCTTTAAATCCTAATGAATGCTTAATCACAGCTCTTAACAAAGACTGTAATGGGATACATATATTTAGTGTAGTTGTAGTGTTTCAAGTAGAGATAAAATTATTCTTGCCCTCTAACCACCTGCTGAGATAAATAAGGGGACGAGTTGGCTGCAACATGTTATTTACTACAACCAGAGATGCTACCCTTAGTGTCAGCAATCCCAGTAATAGATCAAGACTCATTCTGACAGACATATGGACAAAACAACCCAGTCCAATGTCTCCTTTCCTGTTCTTGCTGAAATAACCCCAGCTATTCCAGGCTACCTTGTATGACATGCAAATAAGTATTTGTTTTCTTTTTTAACTCTGTGCAAATCTATTTTCAGGAATGCTTGAAATTCCCACATCAGAAGTTATGTTTTAATAAAAAACACTGTACTAAATGTATAGTATTAAAATTTAATGGTATTCACCTATTTCAATTTGAAGAAAAATCTCAAGACAAGCTGCCAAAAACGTCTGCCTAAACCCCTCAAATAATCCTTGGAAACTGAGATGTCATGGAAAAAATATTTTGAAAAAGATCAAACCAAACAGCATTGAAAGACCAAGTTACTGATGCTGGTGCAGATCTGTTTGCCTGAATGCCCTTTTTTCTCCTGGCTCAACATATTGGTAAAGTTGGTGAAGAGACTGGACTCTGTGAAGCAGCCTCTGCCTGAAGTTCACACAAATGAGGCTTTTTCTTAAACTTGTACACTTAAGTGTCTGAGAAACAACTTCTGCTGTTCCTTCTGATTTCTTTCAATTAAAAAATAACACTAATATATTCTGTGGTCCTTGCTTTTAAATATACTTTCAGATTTCTTAGGAACTTTATAACCACAAACCAGGCAAAATGAGTTTACTGGGCAAAATGGAGAAATTAAGATCTGACTGACAGCATGATATTATAGTTGGTATGATGTGCAAATTCACAAGCTGTCTTGAACCCTGAAGGCTTAGGCAGGTAGATACGTATGAATTACGAATGACAGATTTTCATTTTCACTAATGTTGCTGAAACTTACCAAAAATCAGTGAATTTGGGAGTCATATCCACAACTGAGTACCAGGCTAATTTGTTTCACAAATAGCTTTCTCTTTTTTATGGCCTTTGCCTTCACAGCTTGTTTTCTGAAGCAACTTCAACAGATCAGAGAATCACAGAATGGGTCAGGTAAAAGGAGAAAACAGTGGGTTATCTGGCCCAACCTCCCTGGTCAAGCAGGGTCATCCTAAGTGCACAAGGCACACAATTGAGTCCAGACAATTCTTGAGTATCTCCAGTGAGGAAGACTCCACAGCCTCTCTGGACAATTCATTCTAGGGCACAGAAAAGAATTTCTTCCTCATACTCAGGTGGAACTTCCTGTGCATCAGTTTCTGCCCATTGCCTATTGCTTGGCACCACCGAGAAGAGCCTGGAAACATTCTCTGACACCTTCCCTTCAGATACTCATAGACATTGATGAAGTCCACTCACACGTCATCTCTTCTCAAGGCTGAACAGGCCCTGTGGCTGATACACCATGCTCAGTGGGACAGACAAAAACAACCCTCCACATATACCTCATGACAGGTATGGAAAAGAAACAAGGTTCAGGAGTAAAAAAAATGGTCATACTGTAAAAATATAGCGCCATTATGCAGTTATGCTTTCATTAAGCTTTTACTGCTACAACTTTGGCAGACAGTGATTAGTTTTCATGGTCACACGATGTGTAGATATTATATTTCAGAAGGAGAAAGCAATGTCATACAGGACAAGTGTTTTTGTCCCAGTCAAATTTAACAGTAGCCAAGCACATTTCAAATAGCGGGTTTTTTCATGAGTAAACATAACATGCTTTTAGCATATGGGTGACTAATCAAGTTCTTGAGCCAAAGCAGCTTTTCAATTTAAAATACTTAACGCCCTGATATCCCCTAATGCACTTTCTTAAAACAAAATAATCTAGCCAAACAAAAAGGCATCAAGAGAACGTTGTAGGGGAATCTGTTAGCACAATCTAACAGGTTTGTTCACTTCTATGTTCTTTTATTAAATTTGAACCACATATGCCAAGTTTTCTTTATTATCCTCTGCTGCTGACTATCACCTCTACACAGGTCTGAGCTCTTCAGAGTGGTAGGTCGCACTGCCTTGGAAGAAAGCAAACCTGACCGTATCTATCAGCCCTCCTCTGTGAGCTCATAGGCTATGTTAGTATTCGAGTCATTAGCTAATGTTTAATCTTCTGCTTTAGCAGGATCTAGGGGAAGTTTTCATTGCTTTCTAATTTTAGCTAAGTAAAGTGGCAGAGCTGAATAGAATAAAAGTAGTAACACTGAATTTAAGAAAAACAATGACAACCCTACAAGGGGAAAAAGTTTACATGCTGATAGAGTAATCAAGACAGACTTTCTGTATGCTTGCTTTCCGACTACACATTACTGCTAACAATAAAAAAGCACCTTTAACAGAAGAAACCTAGATTACAGGTACAAAAAAGCAGTAAGACACTCATTCAATTAACTCTTGCCATGTGTGGTTTTATCCTTAGCATTATACAACATGCTACAAGTAAAAGCAGATACAGTAAGCTGGTAAGGCTGATATCAGTCAGGGCTCTTCTAGTCCCTAGGCAGGGGAATCTATGCAAATAAATTACTAACTTGTATAACTCAAATTAACATAGAAAAAAAATTACATGTGGAGTATGAATAATACATCAGTTAGATTTATATGCCTTTTATATATAAAAAGTGAATAAAATTGAATTGAATAAAATATCTCATACAAGGATGCAACCAAGAATAAAATGAGAAGTAACACTGGCATTTCAAATTAAACATTAATCAGATAACCTTAAATATATAGCAGATATATTTATCAAAAGTGCATTCTGTGTACAACACCACTCAAAAAAAGGTAGAACTACATATAAACAAGAAAACCAATTGTTTCTCAATTTTCCATTTTTAAGGAAAGAATATTTTGTTCCTTCTACTTTCTGTTCCCAGACTGGGAAAACAAAAGCTATTCTTTTCTAATGAAAATCCACCGATTTTTTCAATTTGTGATAAAGACTTATGATTCACTGAATTGACTAGACAAATCGGAAATAATTTTCAGCTCTTCAAAAATGTTATTAAGTCTGGAAGATGACATAGATTGCAAATCAGCAGGTTTAGGATGGAAGTGAAGTGTTCTGTCTCACTAAAATTTTAGTAAAAATACAAGGTTTTTCTACAAAAACCCAATTAAATAGAGTTGAAGTGAAATCCAAAAGCAAATCAACCAAACTTGTTACTGTAAATATCAAACAGCTGCATTTTCTCAAAACAGCATTTTTTAATATAGATTTTGCCTATTCAGATGGTGAGAAAGATGGGAAACCTGCAGCTTCCAGTCCTTGTAACCCTGCAGGTGTCAGAGAATACTGCTGGTACACCAGCAGTGGTAAAGGTAACACCTCAATGCTCCTCAGTACAGGCCTAGCTCACAGAAGTGTTGATAAACTTCCAGGATAATCCTTTTAGCACAGTGTGGTTTCCACATAACAGTGATGTTCATGCATTTAAACTTCATTTTTCAACAAAAAAAAAACAAAAAAAAAAACAAGAAGCAGCTTTCCAATTTTCCTGTTTAGAAAAGACTGGCTGTGGAACACACATATATACATAACCTCATTTCAAAATAGCTCAATTAATTTCTGCTTTCAGAAATATATTCTGAACAAAACCAGAAGAAACTGGGACCTGGTTTGCTTTCTGTTCTGTTCTAAGTTTGAAGGAATGACTCAGGGGAGGGCATAAGGTATAGRCAATGCTAAAAAATTCAGTGTCAGGTAATTTCCATATATATTTTCATATCTCACATTGTAGGTACACATACCATCATTTGGAACAAGCTGTTCAAAGCCTTTTTTCTCATTTAATCTGCACAAAGAAATATCCCTGTGGTCTCCTAAAGGTAAGGTACTTGCAGCAGACAAAGGTCACCAAGACTCGAATTCTCTGTAAGTGTAAGATCACATCAGGATATACCTAAAGTCAAAATTCAAGTCAGCCAAGTCATCTAAGGAGATCCTCGGAAGTTAAAAAGAGAGTGTATTCATGGTGTCCCTTTGCTGAATAATCTTCTAAAATAACTCATATGAAATACATTGCATGCTTCAGAATAGTTAATAAAATTGTTTGTTCAAACAAATAAAGAGATAATATTCAAATGCAGCACAAGCCTCTGTCAAGCATAAATTAAATAAAGTATTCAAGATCTAACTCCCTCTCTCTCAAAGGACAGCTATGCAGCTGTTCATCTGCAGATACCCTTTGCACATTCTAAAAATGGTGGTTTTGCCACAGTGTAACAACACTCTTTTCAATAGGCTCACCACGCTGTGAACTTGCTGAGCAAACCCTCACTGGTTGGAGGGAAGATGAAACCTGTGTTCCCACGTGAGTGCTTCCTTTGCCCCAGCAACAACCCCAGTCCCACCTTCAACACCTATCTTTTGACTATATGCAATTTTTTCACTAGCACAAGAGCCATAGGTACTTCCTAACAGGGACAGATATCTACAATTTCTCTTGAGCCACAAAATTAACAACATCCACTTTGGAACCCTCTCTCTCCCAGAAGAGAGCGACAGAAGTACCAGCTTTGTCACTGGATTCCCTCTGGTCTATCTAAACAGGAAATTCTTTGGTACAGTTGCCCCATTACCCATCTGTCATTCTGACAGATTAACAAAGAAACTGCAAGTAATCACAAGTTCCTAAGAAACAGCTTATATCCCAATTACACTGAAAAATGGTCAGGAAGACAACAGCCAACAAGTAAAATAATCTAAGTTCAAACACCCATCCACAACAGCATGTATTACTATACATACACAATACATGGCATTTTAAAAGAACCAATTTTCGAGTCTCTTTTAATCTCTGAATGGGTATCTCATGGACCAGGAGCCATTATTCTAAAAAGCAATTTCATTAGGAAGTCACAAAAGTAAAGAAATAAAGAAAAAGTATGGCAGCAACTAAAAATTTTTAAACTAATAAAATAGAAAATCAAGATAAAATCTGAAGTAAAAGTGGGTATAAATAGTATAAATCTAAAGTAACAGAGTAGAAATTTAGAATGAAAAGTTGCAAACATCAATGAAAAAACACAGCTGCAAGAGCAGGAATACAAAAGCATTTTTTAGATATGTTCAGAATGGAAAAAGCCCAGAAACAATATAGGGGATATGTATGTGTGTGTGTGTGTGTGTGTGTGTGTGTGTGTGTATAGATATATCTATATATATGTATATGTATATACAGAATGTGTGTACATATATATATATTTATAAAGATCATTGGTTAACAAATGCTTCTATTTTGTGTTTTGAAAGAAGCAGAAGGTTTTTTTCCTGCATAATGAGGCTTATATACCTTCTAGTCTACTAGTAATAAGGAAGATCACTGTTTTAACTCAGTAGATCCTGGTAATACAAATCCCAAGCATGCTTAGGCAGCTCCCTCGCCACTATTCAAGAACTAATGCAGCTTCTATTTTGCCAATGTTTCTTTTCTAAACAGATTGTGAAATAGCTGGTAAACAGCAAAGGACTGATAACAGTGTACCAGTGATGCAAAGCAGTAACTGAAATGTCTGAAAGTGTTAGCTTGTTGGCCACATTGGATAAAATAAAAAAATGAACAAACAAACAAAAAATTGTCCATTGAAAGATCTCAAGATAACGGAGGTTCATTAGGCTTATCAGCAGGAAAATGCAATACCATGTCAACACAGTTACACTGTCCCAAAGGCTTGGTTAACCTCAACAACAGCACCACTGCTTTTTTTTGCACCATGGAGTCAGACCTGATCAACACTCAACACAGATGACACTCATTCCTATGATCTAGGGCACCAGCAAAAAGTTTTGAAGCAACATGGGTCCAACGAGGCTTTTTAAGCATGTAGCCTTGCCAGATGAAAGCTGACTCCACACAGAACAATTGCTCATAAATGCTCATGAAAGCTTACTAGCAAAGACACCTGAGGTGCAGAAGCTGAACAGGCTTCCTCAGAAGAGGATGCCTTGAAGTATGTCTCCCCAAACCTGATTTCCCCAAACAAGATTTCTCTTGTTTTTTGGTCATGGTGTACCCTCACCACATCAGACTAACTCGGCTGTTTTGGCACAGAATGCATGAAAACCCAGCACAAACTGAGTATTTTTGAGAAGTAGCTCTCTAGACTGCATCTGCTAACCAGTGTTACTGCTCTTCTCCTCATGGCATTAAAGAGAAAAGCAAACCACACTCCTTATTTACTCTGATACAGAGGTAAAGAACGATACATACTGACTTTTAAATAATGGTAAAGAATGATATATAAATATATATCATATAAATGGTAAAGAATGATATATAATGAGGTAAAGAATGATATATACTGACTATATTAAAAGTATTGGTATACTGAAAATGCTATACTTTTTGTCAGTATATTGCAAAAGAAGCCTCTTTTTCTTAAAATTGTTGTGTATGCTCCACTACCAACACCATCTCAAGCCTCATTCTGGCAGATTTGTTTGTATGCTCTGATTCATGCTGTACCACCTTCACCATTGCCACCAAACACATAAGACAGCAGATCTGCAGCACTTCATATGGCAAGACTTTAAGACTCTCCAAGTCACAGCTCCAATCATGCCTGTTCTGTGTGCCACAACTTGCACTGCCTCAAGAGGTCATGCCTGCTAAGTCCCTACACGTTCTAGGGAAAAGCTTACAGAAAAGGCAAGGATACAGCTGTACTTTCCCCATCCTCCACAGAGCCTTTGATCCTCACAAATCCAGTTATCTTTGGGTGTGTAAAGGCAAGCCTGTAGTCTAGTATGCTCTAAATTTTCTGCTTCTTGTCAACCTTCTGAAGAGCAATTTTATCCAAGCAAGCAAGCAAGAGAAAACTACTGTACCTAGATGAGCAATTGTAACCCTCAGCATACATGCCAAAATCAGCATGGCAAGATCATGGTGTCTCTGCATTTTTGACAGAGAACCTGGAATTAATATATACATACACATACTGCAGCAGTTCATCTCTAGATTCTCAGTCCTGCATGCTAAATTTTGGAAGCTTAAAAATTAGATCCAATGAAAAAAGGCACTAAAGAAACTTGCCACCAAATGTATTTTTCACTGTCTTCAGCAGTATACAATATGACTTTTAAGAGATTAGGAGAATATACCTTCGGTAAAAGTTCTTGTAGTTGAATTCTGATAAAAACACACACATTTGGAAAGCATTTTGATGAGCTTTCATGATCTTATTTCCCTGCTACACTTGATTTTTGGCAGTTATACAAAAGCAGCATCCCAGCCGATAGTAATTAGACCCTCACCRGAATATTCTGCTTAAGAATCTATGATATTTGGATTACGACAATGTTTCAAAGTACTTATAAATACTATTCCTATCGGATAATTTGCCTATGTTTCAAGATGAGTTTTAAGCAATAATCTGTTCCCTGCTGGAGGTAGTGTTATAAAACCAGAAAACCCTAATTCCTCTGAGCTAACATACACTAATCATAATTATTCAGGGCATGATTCTACACGAGCTCACTGTTGACAAACAGGGAGGTCCCAGTCTCCCTCYTCATTCTCAACTGCACACTCCCAAAAGCATTTGTCAGACTCTCCATTAGCCAATTCACTAACCAGAAAGGCAGAAACAACCTTTTCTTCCTCCCCACCCATTGAAATAAACAAAAAAGGAGTGAAAGAAAACAGCATGGTGGGAGGAAGAAGCAAGAACACACCCTTTCAAGGCAGTGAAGTACACTACTGCCTTAGCTGCACTTGAAGCTGCAGCCACTTCTGAGTATTCACTCTAAGAAGGATCCCAGAGAAACAGACAAAAGCCTAAATTTCTAATTGTGCAGTAACTTATTTCTGTTGACTTCTAAGTTTTGAGAGGCTGCTGACATCTTTGAATTGCATCAGGATGAAAAATACACTGACCTTCTTTACCAGGACTGTGTCAGCCTGAAAGAAGTAACAAAAGCCCAGAATACTGTTGTTTACCTGACCTTAGATGTATGCATCATCACAAAATCAATCGACTGCTAGTTAAAGATGATTATTATTAAAAAGCACAAAAATGAAAACCTGGCTGAAAAGCACATTGGCTTCAAGGTCAGTCATAAGAATGCAGACTGGCTTTACTGACTGCAATTCCCCCACAAATACCTTAGAAAAAATGTTAAACAAGTGAAAAAAAAAAAACCAAAACAAAAACCCACAAATAATTAAATTTATTTGACTACATGGAGAAAGCATACATACTGCCAGAGCAGAACATGGGGAAGTCTAAGTGCTGCAAAGTTTTGGTAGGTAACCAAATCAGTCAGTGTCCCTGGAAGGGGAGGAGCAGCAGCAAGGACAGGGGTAGGGTTTGACAGGGAAGACTTTCAAGTTTTCTCATAGCAGAGAAACGGACAAAGGCCCATCTGACTTTCTCTACTATTCAATCATCCACTGTTCATGCTGTAAATTGAAAGCTCCTGCAATGAGAACTGTTTTGAAAACTGGTTCTCAATTTATTTTCATGAAAGCTCCATCCATCAGGCTAGGGGCTTTGCTCCAAATACCTCAGAGCACATGGTGAGAAACTGACTCCATGCTGTACAGGAAAGAGAAACCCACTCCCTGACATTCCAGAAGGCAACCTTTGATGCCTTGAGCTTGCTTTTCCTCCTCTACAGGGCACACCTCTACAAAACAACTTCTGGGAGGGAAAGCTGTTCCGCCAGCTTAATTTTCACTATTAAATTAGGCAAAATGTGCTGAAGCTTTCTGCTTCTCTAAGGACTCTACTTTGACATTAAATACGCATTTATGCACAGACCTATATATAAGCAATAGTCAGGCTGAACACTGAAATACTCCAGGTCTAGGATATGCTTTAATTAACACTGTCTAAGCCAAAGCAATTGACCCCACAAACCTATGACCTATGTACAGTCCTACATAATCTCTACTTCCCTGTGGCTAAAGGAATTTATTTCATTCAATCTGTGAGATGATCAGTACTTTCATAATGTGCGGCTACTCAAAATTATGGATTTTTCTTTACTGTTCTATGTTCAGCCTATGCTACTTAAATCTTGTTCCAAATAGAACTCACTCTCTCATGATCTCTTATCTGCCACTTAACAATCATTTAGACACATAAGCAGGATTCATAAAACCCCCACCCCAAAAGTTACCATTTTACAGATCGTAAACAAACAAAAAGGGGCTAAGTCATAGCCCCTGCCTTAACTTTACACTTTGAAATACCATGGAACTGAAGTTTTAGGACATACACTATTTCATATGGCTAAAGGAAAGATTTCTCTGTTTCTATAGATTTCCCTGCTGTCTCCTTCCCTATACACCATTCTCTCTTCCTCCCCATCACTGATAAACGAAAAGTTCCATGAGCAACAGCATCTTCTATCAGATGTCCTGAACTATCTCAACAGCAAATCCTCTACAAGGCCCTATAATCTAGGTACGATGACATAATAGAGTATTAAAAGGTTAATGCATGTTAAGTCCAAGTACAGATTTCAGATATCTAATACACGGACATCTGAGTTCCATTATTTCAGTGTTCCCAATATCAATCTTTCTTTTCCACACTATCACTTAATTTTCCTAACTCTCAGTTTCATCCTGACAGCCAGCCCACGTCTGACAGCTTGCTTTTGCCTTCACTCTTCTGACTCACTCCTACATCCCAACTCTATTTTTTGCATCTTAGAGCTTCCTCCTCTGTGCTAGTGGAGGCAAAGAGGTCACAGTACAGATAGTACCAGTGTAAGTCTAAATGAATTTTACAAGTCCACAGCAACCTGACATCTGTACAGCTTTTGTGCTCTGAATTATCATATCCAAAATTAACTTAGATATATCAGTGTATGGTACTCCAGGTTGTTTTAGGTCTTGGTAAATTCTGTTGGATATCAACTTTTTCCTGAAGCACTCTTCTGGTAAATCTGAAAATATTTGAAACAAGGATTTTTTTCTGAAAAATCCTATCACACTCCAAAATACTAGAATAGTAAAACACAGACCAAGCCACTGAAATTTTCTTTTTGCTTCTCCCAATTTGATTCAGCATTAAAAAAATTCCATTCTCCTTTACACTCTTGTAGCTGAAAACAGTAAGACAACAGACTTCATAACGATCCAGGATTCTGATTAAAGGGATGGACTCTCTCGCCGGAAAAGAACTCAATAGGCCAAAACTCTTAAGCCTAGAACAAAATAATGCTAACCATGTAAAACAAGACTAAAAATCATTAATAAGAGAAATCCCTTCATCATTTCTGCTAATACAATGAGTTAAAGTCATTAAATGAAGCTAGTAGAAGCTGCAACCAAAAGACATAAAGAAACAAAAGCTGTTTTTCTGAAAACTGATTGGAATGCTCCCTATCAGCAGAAGGAAAGAAGACTTATCCCTGGTTCCAGCAGACTGGCCTTCCCTTTTCACACAGATCAGGTATTGGAGCTATATGATTAATGGAAAGAATGCTAAAGGCCTCGGATGACTGGACAGAGGACAAAACCCTCTCCACTACAAGTTAAATTAATACTACAACATTTTTACTGATACTTCTCTCATTGCAGTAGTGATGAAGTACTTGGGTTTTTTTCTTTTCCGCAATAGAAAATATGTTGTCCATTTTTTTATTAGGACTACAAGTAAAGGTAATGACACTCTTGTATTCAAAAGAATTCAGTGTATCTGAACAAAGATATATGAACTAAGTTTAATGATACAGCTTCTTTTTCAAAGTACAGGTATATAAATTACCACAAGAAGAATTACAATAAAGTTTCTGTGCATCCTACTACTTGAGAATAAATACAGGGTAGTTTACCTCGCTGGTGCTACTATACTCAGATGCTCCCTCCAGAAGAACCTGAACCAGATCCCTCTGAAGCAATCCTTTAATATGCAAGCCTCAAAAGATGCTTATTTAAACTCTTAGCATCTGATGGGGCTACAGCATTGGTAGATGGGGCAAAGCAACGAACACCATCAAAAAGGCAAATCATTTGACACTGTCTCACATTATATACTTGCCTGTAAACTGGAAAGACATGGATTTGATGAATGGATCACTTGGTGGTTGAAGAAGTGACTGGCTGCATGTAAGAGTTGTGGTCAATTGCTCACTGTCCACATGGAGACCAGTGAGGAGCGGAATCTCTCAGAAGCTGGTATTGGGGCAGATACTGTTCAACATCTTTGTTGGCAACACTGACAGTGGCACCAAGCACACCCTCAGCATGTTTGCTGACGACACCACATTGTGTGAAGCAATGTCCAGAAGGACCTTGACGCTTGAGAGATGGGCCAATGCAAACCTCATGAAGTACAACAAAGCAAGGTGCTAGGTTCTACACCTGGGTCATGATAATCCCACGCACATCCACAGGGGTGAGCAAAAAAGTGATTGAGAGCAGCCCTGAAGAGTGATGGATGATGAAAACTCAGTGTGAGCCATCAGTGTATGTCCATAGTCTAGAAAACCAACCCTGCGCTTCACCAAAAGGAGCACAGCCAGCAGGCCAAGRGAGGGAATTCTCCTCTTGTACTCTCCTCTGTCTATAACAGCTCCTGGAATTATGACCAGTTTACAGTAAGCTTGGGTAAAGGCATAACAGCTTATATGATCATAAAAATGCATTATACAACAAAGCAATATTATCAATATGCTACTACTCTTTACTAATTAAGTCTTTATACGAACGTCATTGCCACAAAAGAAATGTCTTCTACTAGCTACACAGGCTCTTGCCACATTTTCAATTTTAATAATTAGCTACTGTGCTACTGATGGAGGCCAAGAAAGAGGGTATTATAGAGAAAGCTAAAGCCAGCTGGGCTGGGTTTTTTTTTTCCTTGTTGCTGGATGGCTGCCTTCATTGCTCTGGAGCACTACAAAGCAAGTTGACCATATAAGGCACTGGGATTCCCATATAAAATGCTTACACAAACATATCCATGTAGTCTGTCTAGTTTACATATCACAGTTAACATGAACATATGCAGTACATTTTTAAGACACTTTAGAATTTAATCTTACATATATAGCATTACTTTTGCCCTGAGTTCATTTAAGAAGGTTTCCAGAAGAATCTACAGCTTAACATTCAACTGAATGCATTTCTTTACATAATATTAAAACTAGATCAATTTCAAAACTGCAGGCAGCATTCACACATACAACATCCTTGATTTTGGTGCAAATGAAAAGTGCCAGAAAAGCCTGAATCAGTGGTCTGATAGCAAATGAATCTCGTTGCCAGCCACTGGCTGCAGCCTGCATTTATCAGAGGCAGGAACTTGCCACATGGAAAGATTATTTGTAGCCTAGATTCCAGCAAGAATAACTCTAACGAGCAAGTGCTTATAAGGAGATGGCAATACACAGTCTACAGAGAAAGGACAGCAAGAATTGAAGAAAGCAACATTCTTGACTAGATGGGGGTGTAAAATAGAGAGGACTTCWGGGCTTCCACTTGAGCAAGGCAAGGGCGCCTTCAAGACAATGGAAGGAAACATTAGTCTAGAAGAAGGGGCAAGAAAAGAAATATATATAAACTTCAGGATTAGACATATAAATAGACGAATACAAAAAGCTGCAGTTAGAGGTATGTGCCACCATGACAACAGTAGCTTTAGGGTTTATTTTTCAGAAGGAATCAAGCACTTAAATGATGGGAAGCAACATTTCTAACATAGTATCAAAATTTCTAGAGAACTCTGCCATATGTTTTATATACTGCCTCTGCTTAATATTTGGATTAATCTTTTTAGATATGAATTTCCCAGATCAATGTTTTATGAAAACTCAATTTTGCCAATACAATGCATAGTTTAGTCAATACCTGGGTTTCTTCTTCCAACAGATATCCAAACTTCACAGTATTCTGTATACCAGAAAATCACATGTGTTGAATTAAATATGACATTTTGCACCTGCTTTAGGTTAGGACTGGAAAATAATTCTTCAAACAACACATGGGCTATTGACTCAAAAGGACACAGAAAGCTTTTGTAGATTAAGACAATCTGAACAGAATTTTCTGAACAGAATTTCTTCCAGTAAATTCCAGCTGCTGCCAGAGCTAGCCGCCTTTCTTGAACCTCAGCAAATATACTCCATCTAACAAAGACACTGACAAAAAACAAAGTAGAATAACTAAGCAGTGTGTAGCCAAACAGGACCCAGAACCAGTTTTATTACAGAAACGAAGTAGATATGTGACCATGGCAAAAACATACACACACACTCAAATTACAACTATATTTGTGAAGAAGATGAAACTTTAATCTGATCTTAAATTGGACCCTAAGGCTAAACACATTTGAAACCCATATGCCAGATTGTGAATCAAGAGCCATCTCTACACCAGACTGGAATTAAGTTGGCTAGCATTCCCCCAAATTAAAGATTCCTTAAGAAGCTAAAGATTTATGTAATGTTATCCACAGGAAAGCTAAGACTCTAGCTCTCAAGATTGTGTCACTGGGTTCTCCTAAGCAGCAATTTAATGGACTGGTCAACTAGTTTTCATGTCGTTTTAGAAGTTACTGCACTCCAACTGCAAGATCATCTACCACATGACTTGTCAAGTGAACAAATTAAACTTACCCACATAAGAGTGAATGGGCATGGGAACGTACTGTCAACAAGTAGGCACTGTGCTTTTGTGTAGGCTTTTAGTCTGTAACAGCGACAGCACTGTAGTTCATGGTATCTACATCCTTAACTAACTGAAGTAAATGCTTCACACTTAGTTCAGAAAAATGTATCATTATACCAAGCTACTTCAGATAACTTTAGAGTAGCTACAACTATATTTTTGCTCTGCAGGGTATCAACTTGCTAAAAGTACCTTCTTTGTGGTCTTGGAGTCAAAAAGCCACATATATGMTATCTTTCTAGAAGAAATCATTAAGGGCAGAGATATTGCCTCTGTGGGATGCCTCAGCTGGCATGCTGAGCTTTTGTTTGAAAGGACAGTATTGATACACTTCTAGAATCAAACTCATTCCCTATCAGTTCTGCACCCAATATAAAGCACCAAGTAAAACTGAATCAATATAGCATTAACACTCCTGGCCTTACGATGGCACAGAAAATATCTACTACTTCTCTGCTGAGGACTTACTCATTAGACTAAACTAGGTTAGGCAAAAGATGTAACACAACTGTAGCATGCTGCAGGCATAATATCACAGCACTCCTCTGTAAAGTGCTAATGAGCAAGAGGGAGAAGGAAATGAGATGGCAGGTGAGTTTCTGCCTTTCCAAATTAGTCTGGGCTATAGTTTACTTTCTTCCCATGGAAATTACTAATGTCTGAGACAGAACAGGTTGCTGAAACAGTCGTGTATATTGCAATTAAACATCCTAAGCTGCTGTCCACAAGATGTGAAGTCCTACATAAACAGGAGCTGATGCTGCATGGTCACTCTGGGCCTCCATATCCAGTCACTAGCAGTCATTAGCTAAAAATTTTAGAATCATTTCCTACCTTGCCCTCTCCTCATTCCAATACTGCTGCCCAGGAATAGTGAGAAGAGATGGTAACTGATTATCAACAAAATTCAGCCCACCAGTCTTCATGATCATTGAGGAAAAAAATGGAAATTCAGGTCAGGGAAAATTAAGTTTTAATATATGACAATGTAGAAGTTTTAAACCTAGTAAGAGCGTAAAGGTAAACAAGCATTCTTCCAAACCCTACAAATAGCTGACTTGATCACATGGGACAGTGCTCATCCTCATTTTAATCACAAAATTGCATCTCAACTGCGGAGGATAGTTGTGAAAGAAGATCTATAGCAGAATGCAGCACTCACTTTCTGAGCTCAAAGTGAAGAATGAAAAGTTCAGATTCAGACTAGTTGAATCCAAATCAAGTCACTTTCTGGTCCAGAAACTTTCAGTAACTTTGAAGCTGTTCTCTGTATCTTTATACAACACGATTTTATTGATATAGTCATAAAAAGTATGTATTTGCGTTACAATCAATGCACATGTTAAGATTCAGAACAAAAAGGTTTAAGATGGTTATTAGAATCAATTCCTATACTCTTAATGAAAAGCAGCAGGACACCAGCACATTTATGAATGGGTAAAGTCATTAACCAAGCTGAAGAAAACTGAGCTGTGGCAAACAGACCTGTCCCACAAGAAGACAGCAAGCAAACACAATGGTGACACAAAATACACTTACACCATCTTGCTGTTCTATGGTTTGCATTTAACTGCACTACTCCAGAAGCAAAGGATATAATTATACAACAGACCAGAAAAAGTACTTTGATAAGTACTGCAGTAAAACAGGTTTAGTTATTACCGTAGATAGTTCCTTTTGCAAAGCAACTCATTTAACCAAAAGAGATGCAAATTGGGTGCCTGGATATATGCTGTTTATTGTTATAGATAGGGAAAACCTAGAAAGATGTGTTGAAGTTATAGTACTGGAGAATCCAGAAGATATAACTTTAGATTATATCCTGAAAAAGGATGCTCCAAGTATACCATGGGCTGTAGAGTTTAACAGCAAACCTTATGGATAATTCTGCTGAAGATGTGGTAGAGGAGTTTAAGTGTTTCCAGGAGTAGAACCAAGACTCAGTTCTGGAGTCTGGGCTCCCTTCTATCTACAGCAGTGCCCTATAAAAACTTGTAAATAAATTAATCATTGTTTCTTACACAAGCATTGAAAACTGAGGTTTTCAGATGAAGGTGTCAGGCACTGATGAATGAAGTTCTTCAAAGTGATCAACAATAGCTGGTGAAGAAGTTATCAAGTGTAACTTGAATTGATGGTATCACAAATAGGACAGCAAGAAAAGGGCACACTGTGCTCATTTTTTTTCATGTTTTAAATTGCTGTGTTAAAGTGACTCTGGACTCTTAACAACAGAGATTAGAAAACTGTTGATGGACTCAAATGTGGCCGATGCCTATAAAAGTAGACCAAAGCCCTTACTCCAGAACTTCCATATTCTTATTTGGGAAGCTAATGCTATCTAGGGAAGAAGTCTATGCATGCTTGTGCCTTAAGCCACCTGCATAATGAAGACAGCATTCATGCAGGAGTCATCAARGATTGGATGTAGGAAGGTAAAGGAAATGTAAAACTGAGAACTATCACCTTGAAAAAGTGATTCTGTGTTCGATTTTCACTTCCTGAGAAAGCCGATGACAAAGCCAGTTTCCATAATGTGGAGCTCATCCAGACGTCATAAAATCAGGACCTAGTTCCTGCCACATTATTTATTAAGCATATTTAGGAAGCAATGAGGTAACAAAAGAGGTATCTATAAAAGAAATGTGTACCCAATTGCAAGTTGCAGTAGTACCAACACAAGTTCCAGGTATTGTTTTGGTAGGTACCTGCTGCATGTCTGAGTACAGGTCTTGCAAGACTATAACCCTGCAGAATATGACTATGTAGTGTAGGAAGTAGATTCTATTCATTAATTTAAGCTTGGGCAAAGGTATAGATAAAACACCTTGAATTAAACAATCCAAGGAAATCCAAGAAAATAAGCACCTTATTGTTGATTCGATTAGTATCACTCTTTAGATGAGACATCTATGAGCCAGTCTCACTCACAACTATGAAGTAATGACTCCCTAATTACAGCTTTAATTTCTTAATGCTTAATATTTACAACTACCCTGTACTTAAGGTCTTGAACTGAAAACATGAGGTCAAAATGAAGGTTAAATGTGGAACTGCAATACGTGATTTGTCTTGCTCATAAGGAAATGGCATATATCTTTCATATGAGAAACTCTCAGAACTCTGGCATGCAGAGTTGTACCAGAGGAGCTGAACAGTTGATAGCTGTTGTGTCATCTGCAACCTCATCATTACTCCAAAGAAGTGCACAGTACACAGTTGGCAGAAGAGAAGCAAACTGGCACCACCATTATCCTTCAGCTGTCATTTATAAGCACGCAGTATGCATTTCCTCAGTTAAACTGTACTTTAATCTCAGATGACTGTACTGTGCTGTCTTATGGTTCTTGAACTAAGGTGGTAGCAGTAGACCAATCCTAGCATAACAAAATATGATATCTATTTGGCAAAACTGAGAAATTTTAGTAAAAATGACACAAGAAAACTATGACTGAAGAAGTCCTGTAACTGAAAAACGAAAAGAACAGAATGATCTTCAACCTAGTTTATGAACTGCTTAAATTTATCTTCTGTTTTAAGAATTACTGTTTGCCTTTTGGCTAATTTCTGTTCTTAACTTGTACAGAGTCATTTTTTCCATTACTGCAAGCTATTTTGTTTTTATTGGATGCTTTAAGCCTAAGCATGTTCGTAACAACACAACTGCAGAATTATAGTTAAAGCAAGACAAAATTTACTGAAATTAACAATCAAAATGAGCTTGAAGCAGGAGTTACAGCCCATTTACTTAAAAATCTTTAGAATACTTTAGTACCAAAGTATAAAATTTAACCCATTACTTCTTTGTCCTCAAGTAACACATAGCAACAGTTTTATTACCTCTTGGATGGATTTTAGAAATCTAAGTTTTAGATTCTTTTACAACCAGGGATCTTAAATTATACTATCTCATATGCTAGAAGATAACCAACTGTGTAGTTTTAATTTATTACTTTAGGATAATAAAAATCATAAACTGTTGCAAGATCCTGTCACATTAGAAATAAAGTCTTCGAACAGCAAGACAGCTTTTTTGTCTTTAATAACTATTACATTAAATGTGTTAAGACACTATCACAAAAAAAACATTTTGCAGGATCAGATAATTTCATGTGACAGCATTCCTGTTTTCAAAAAAAAAAAGGCAGTGTGTACAAGTTGGAGTAAAGTTACCTTACGGAAGTAACTTTATGTCTAAAGAATAAATTTATAAAGGTAGAATAATTATGTCTACCCAACTACTCTAAATTAATCAGGTAAGTTAAAAAACAAACAAAACACCACACAGCAAACATAAAACTGCCCAGGAATCATGGACAATTCCCATCCTGCCCCGAACTAATACAGTGCCCTCAATTCACTAGTTACAGATACAAATGAAGTACAACATATGTTTAACAAAACAGTATAAGAATTTTTTCTTCAAAAACAATCAACCATTAAAATGCAAGCAGATTTCATGCATGTTTTCTTCCTCTGCAGATTTCACACACATCTTCCACTACGATGCACTCTAGAGCAGGAACGATGTCTCCAGACTTCTATAAAAAGCCTAGCACAAGTGAAGCCACTGTTTCATTAGGAATTTCTGTTGTGTCTGTATGTCAGGCAAATCACGACCAAAAAGCCACTGAATACAGCCATTACCACCTAAGTCCCCACATTACTGTAACACCTAAGAGCTCTAAACACAGACCAGGATCTCCAGAAATATCTATGTCCACATCAATGGAGGAATTCCAGTTTTCTGGAAGAGATTTATGCTTAAGTAGCCAAAAAGCTACCAGAGTGTAGCAAAAACCAGCAGTGTCTCCAAAAAGGAAAAAAAAAAAACTTAAAACAAGAAAGGCAGACAGAAAGGCATTAGTTAGCACACCAGCAGGAATCCCAATCAATACTCCTGAAGAACTATACTGGGCATCAAAGTCTCTGTATCCAATTCAAAGAATCATTATTTAAAGCAGACAATCTAAACCATACTTTCATTAAAAAAAAAAACCCACACCAAAAAACCACCATCTGTTCAAACTCATTTCTCATTAAGCTAGTGCCCCCTCACACCTCTTCTCTCAGTCCCCTGTTCACATGTCATTTAAAAAAAAAAGTCAACAGATAATGCAAGGCAAGATTGCTGCAAACTCTAGTAAAGTAATGTAAGATAACCCATGCATTAAATAAATATTTTCTTATTTACACAGCACTAAAGTTAACAACTGCATTTTCTATTTCTGCTTTGTGGAACAAAGAATGCTTTGCTATAACAAAATGTGCTACTCTCTTTTTGTAACAAACCTTTTCTGTTTGGGTATGCTGCTGCAATTCCTTCTCTCCACATGTTTCTCTGCTTCCTACGTCATGCTTTTCAGGAATTAAGACCACACAATTTCTGTCCAGACTAACTTTGCAGTAGGTGGAAAGATTACAACACATGCCTACCTACCTGCCATAAAAAGTAAGCTCTTAGATCCAGAAATAGATTGAGCAACGACATACCTGTTCAGCAGACTGAAGCCTGTATGCTTGCATTTAAACTGGAGAGAAACTCCTTGCTTGGACTCACTAAAATAGGGAACACCACAAGCCATCAAGGTCAATATAATATCAAATGGCATTCTAAAACTGCTGACTAAACATACCTAGGAAAACAATATGCAAAGCAAAAAAAAAAAAATTATTTCTTCAAGAAACAGAATATTGTTTGGTACACAACAGTAGTAAGCATCCTATCTCTAGTTATGTATTTGCTTTCCATGGCTGAGGATTTGATGAAGTCAGAATTCATTAGACCCTATAAATCAAAAGCCCCATAACTCAGACTAAAAATTAAGTCTTTTTAGTAGGAGAAAACTCCCTCATTTTTATTTCACCTAAAAGTACACAGACAAAGGCTAAGCAAGTATCTTCCAGGTACTTCAGTGGCAGAAGTAGTAGAGCTTTCCACCAGGGACTCAACAGCCACTATCTAAAGGTACTTCATATATTTTAAATACAGCCCACATAATAACAGAAAGAAGTACCATGCTCACAGCATCTACCCCTTGAAAGCTAAATCAGAAAGGTTGTAAAACTGGTGCAACGGAAGTTTTTTGTCTTCAAGGATCAACAGAAGTCTTTTGGTTGTGTTCAGTGTTTTTTTTTTCTCTTTTACATCATTTTCAGCAAACCACAGCCCTATTTTGTCTTCCACTTTCTTAGTGGTCATCCAAACAGCACTTTCCACCAAAAGGAATTCTTAGTGTGATCTGGGTGTTGGGAAAGATCCTTACCATTTTGCATCTTTCACTGCATTAGTCTGGGTTTTTTTCCAGCCTTAGGGCACAACCAAAAAAGCCTTCTTTCTTTAAATGCAAGTTTTCAGTATGGGTACCAGGAACGCAGATTAAGGAGGCTGCATAATTTTTCTTCCAGTTTATGCAGAACTCTTGGAAACACGTTAGCAGAACTGTTTGTGGTTTGCCGGCATAGATTTCCAGTTCTGCTTCTACTTACGTATCATATTTTTATCAAAAACTAAACTTGAAATAGTGCTGTCTCAAACCTCCATGAAAACCTACAATAGGCAGCAAGCTTTCACACAAGACTAAGGATTTCTACAACAGTTAAATGATGTTTTTATACATTTAGATGAGCAGTCAGTCCCCTGGGAATAGTACGGAACACTACCAACAGCACTATACAATTTCACCCAGTTTTTGTCTTTAATTTCCAAAGCTAAACTAAGGATGAAACAGTAAATCTTCCATCCGGGCAGTATATCTGTCTAGCCAAAGATTCATGGAAGTGTCCTTTTAAGCATATACTTTGTCACTTCTACTTTTAGTAGGCCTTTTAGGTCAGCAACTCCACACCGCCCTCTGCAACTGCAGGTGATCAGCATCACTGCCTACTGCCAAATATATATATTTGTCAACCTATCCTGGTTTCCTGCTATCCAATCAGTAAAACCTAATTCAGTGCAAATAAACACTCACTGAAACAGCAGTCACAGAAGTAAAGGTTGGGGAATAACAAGAGTTTATTGTTTTAGTGAAGGAAGCTTGGGAGAGTACAAATTACAAAGAAAAGACTTATTTGAAAAAAGAAACAAAACTTTGGATAGTAAGCAATGCCTTTATATAAATACTTGCTGACTTTCTGGAAAAATATCCCAGACTGAAAGCAAGTGACAAATGCAAGACTCAACTGTAATTTGGTTTTTGAACAGAAGAACGAAGTTATGAATTTGCTTCAGTATTTTTCTCCTGGAATTCACAGCTGCTTGGCTCCAATTTCGATCTGCAAAGTGAATAATTTCCATTTTAGAAGACCAGCTCACAGGAGGTCAGAGCAATCTGGCTATACTCGATTACACATCATAGTCGGTTACAAGCTGAAGGAGCTGCTTGTGCCAGTACATGCACAAAATGAAATCTAAGTTCATCCCAGCAATTGTACTAGGACTTCATCAACTGAAGCAAAAGTTGCACTGAAGTTTACTACTGAGAGTCAGCTATTGCAGGAGAATTTAATAACTACTTCTACCAGTTATAGCTCAAATGACTATGTCCAAATTCAGTGGCATGTACAACTCATATGTTTACCAATTAGCAAATGCAGAACGTCCATTCTTCTGCTTTCCCACAGTCCTTTGCAAGAATCCAGGGAAAAAAAGAATTAGTGATTTATGACACTTAGTGGAAGTAGAAGTTGTTATGACTACTGGCAAAATATAGGAAAGAATTATGACAAYATAGAAAACTCAGAGTTCTTCAATTGTACCTGTCCTGGTTTGAGACAATGTTTTCAGAAAAAAAAAAATGTTACAGAGTAAATGTTTTCTCTGAAGTGAAAAATTTGGTAATTTTTTCCCACCAATATGAAATAGATGTTTGGGCAAAAGTGAAGAGAAAAAAAAAAGTAATTTATTAACAAAACACAGTGCCCACAGGACACAGATAAAAACTAACTGTTAGATATTTAAAAGTCCAGGCACACACGCCGCTCCCTCCCCCACAGCCGCTAGGCCATGTGGTGCGGAGAAAGATGGCAGCCCCTGTCCCTGAGAAAAAAAGAAACAAAAGAAAAAAAAAAGTCCACGTGGCACTTGGGCAACAGTGGCAAAACCTGGATAGCCCTCTCCTCACTGTGGATGAAACAGAGGGCTCGGTGTGTTTTTCTGCTGCCGGCTTGGCTTCTTCCAGAGTCTGGGACAAGACGGAGCTGCGCTGCTTGTCCCTGCCTGCTGGTGAATTGCTCCAGAAAATCACAGGAGTCGCAGAAAGGAATAGCAGTCCAAGGAGAGCTGTTTGCCCAAACTAACAAACCCGAGCTAGCTAAACGGCAACAACATAATTCCGCTGCATGAAGTGAGCAGACCTCCCGCAGCGCTGAGGTCCAAAAGCAAACGCTGCGCAGCAGCCCCAGCTTTTAAACTGCCTGCGCCACCTCTGCCCCTTCTTCTGGGTCAGATTTAAAGGCACAGACACCTTTTGGGCATACAAGTTGACAGAATATAGGCATACAGGAATGGCACAAAATCAACCCAAGACAGTATGGGACATGTATATTGAAATCATAGGTCAAAGCCAACACTAAATTAGAGACTTGAAAGTTAAAGCTTGTCAATTTGAACAGTCTTCTAGAAAGAAAATATATTATTGACATTGGTTTCAATTCCCAAGCTCAAAAAAAGTGCTGCAGAAGTTTATTTCATCAAAGATTCAGAGGCACAATTAAAGGCAAAATTTTTGTTTGCTCTTTGTTTCATGGCTGAAGAACAGTCAGTCAGCTAAGCACCTGTTCTATCCATACACTAACTGTAGTAACTGTAAACTCTAGTAAAAACAGCATGAGGACATGGTGATATTACAGGTTAATTACATCACTATTATACATCTGAAGGTTCCAGAACACACCTGCTGATTCAATCCTGAACACAGGGGGTTTCACAAGTCAATAAACTGTATAAACTATATGACCTATACTAATAGTCAATAAACTATATAAATGATATGAAAACATATCTTAATAGCTGCAAAGAAAAGCCACTCACTATTAAGCATTATTAACCATAAAATATAACTTACATTTTAACTGGGAGGGAAGAAAAGTATATACATTTACACCATAATGATCACAGCACCCTGTTTTAAAAACACACTACCCCTTTTTGGGGTAGAAATGAAAAGTTCTTCAAGTGAAATAGATCAGAAACTTCAGACATCTCCAAATACTTCTATAGCTAAATAAACAATCAAAACTGAGGTGAATTTGCACTAACCTATAACCTTCTAGTACTTGCCTATAAAAGATACGTATTTCTTTTCGAAAAAGGTAACTTTTCTTGACCCCAGCTACTTGCATCTTCAACAAGAGGTTTTCAGTAAGCTTTATTCAACATTGCAAGTCCTACAGCCTTCACCATCTGACCTTCTGCACTCATTCAATGAGATATAGCACTTCTCTTTGATTCTTGCTTTTCTGGACAATATCTGTGACAGAAGCAGAGGGATACACCTGACGACAAGTCAAAAGCCTCAGGTTGAACAAACCTCAGAGTATACGTTCAAATCCAAGACTGCAAAGTAGTCAGACCACGGATTCAATTACAAAAATCCACCCTTGCTGGGTAAAGAGAGGATTCTCTCACATTTACGGACCAGTCCCTTTAGCCAGTATATTACAGCCCTGCTCCATTTTTCAGTTCAGACACTGTACCAGGTGTAATTTTCAAATTAAAGGCAACTCTCATTGCCTCCACCTCCCTCGCAGAAAATGAAGCAGACATATTACCTTTCCCTAGTTATTCCAAAACACCCCACCACTCTGCTATTCATCAGCCTCTGACACCATCTCCCACCGCATACTCCTGGAATAGCTGGCACCCCATGGCTTGGACAAGTGCACCCTTCACTGAGTTGAGAACTGGATGGATGGCTGAGCTCAAAGAGCAGTGGTGAATGGTCCTGCATCCAGTTTGTGGTAACATTTGATGAAAAACTCAATATGAGTTGTCAGCATGCTCACAGCCCAGAAAACCAGCCACACATTGGGCTGCATCAAAAGGTGTGTGGCCAGCAGGTGAAAGGTAGAGATCCTCCCCATCCACTCTGCTCTTGCAAGACTACACCTGGAGGGCTGTGTACAGTTCTGGAGCTTGCTCCAACAGTTTCATGCCCTTACCCTGGGAGCATCAGAGGAAGGCCACAAAGTTGATAAAAGCACTGGAGCACCTCCCCCACACATTCAGGCTGAGAGAATCAGAACTGCTYAGCCCAGAAAAGAGAAGGCCACACGGACACCTTATAGCAACCTTCTAGTACCTGAAGGGGGGCTTTTGGGAAGCAGGACAAGGACTTTTTGTCAGAATTGTAGTGATAGGGCCAGGAGTAATGAGTAGAAATACAAAGAGGAGACATTTAGATGAGCTGTTAGAAGAAATTTTTTACTGTGAGGGTGGTGAGACACTGGAACAGGTCACTCAGCAAGGTTGTGGATGCCCCAGCCCTGACAGTGTTCAAAGCCAATTTGGATGGGGCTAGACCAACTTAGCAGGAGGTGTTACTGCCCATGGCAGGGGTTTGGCTGGGATTAGATGATTTTTAAGGTCCCTTCCAACCCTTAACATTCTATGATTCTATGGTAAGATATTTACCTTCTTAATCCCAATTATTTAACAGAGTCATAATATTCTCAGTGAACCAAGAGTCACCAGAAGTGCCAGAGGCATTTCACAATCTACACTCTGAGGTGACAAAAGTCAAAGTATATGGAAATCTTTGGTTTACATATTTGGCTTCACAGGACCAACTCTTTGTATTCTGCTGTTCCTTGCATGAAGCAAAGTTAAAACATTCCAGAGAAAGAAATCAGTCATGCACTCATGGGTTTGGGGGGATGGAGAGTCATCTTAGGTATCCTAACAAGGAAGAAGAGAAGCAGGAATGTAAACGTGTCTCAATGGTTGCTGATAGTACTAATAACGGAAACAAACCTGCATCTGACCTTTCTTGGAGAAGGAAATCAAAGTATTTTGATGGGTTGATATGCTGGGTTTCTATAAACACCAGCACCTTGTTAAGCTCTATACATATGAAAACTTAAATTCAGAGATTGCTTTCATAATTTTAAAAGCACCAGTAACCAACCAGTGCTGCTTATTTATTAAAAGCTACAAGGCAGATGGATTTGATTGCCAAAAATTCAGTTCCTGTAGCACAAGTCGAGCAAGGAGACAAGAGGATAGAAAAAGAGAAAGGGGGGCAATTTACCTGGATTAAAAAAATTCCTACCTCTGTCACTGTTCTGTCTTAGGATCAGAAGATTATTTTCTACCATGTCTTTCCCTATGCCCAGCTTCATCTACGTCGTAGAATTTTTTAAAAGAGAAATTTATGCAACTGTATGGTGTAATGCGGGTCTCATGAATCACAGACATCTACCAAAAGATTAGTACAGAAGTGCATTGTTGAAACAGTTAGTGATGTCACCCCTAGTTAAGTGACACCCCTCAGCTCTACAGCCTATCATGAGCTCAACCGCAAAACAGCTGAAGGCAGATTTTAAACCATTTTTGTTTAAAAACAGGCAGGTTTTGACTTAAASTTTAAAACCCAAGTAATATTTGCAGTTCAAAATGCAATAAAGCAGTCCAAACCAGTTGACTTAGGCTGTTAAATTCTGCATAAGCATCCTCCAAGTATTAATAGAATGCAAAGCATGTTATCAAATACATTATCAGCAGTGAAACATGACAAAGCAAAATGAACATAAAAAAAACCAAGAAAATTCTCCCATATTTAAGTCATTTAATTTGGCAATATAAAATAAAATTAGATAATTACAGAGAAGAAATGAAAAGCACTCAAAATCGTAGAAATTAAAGAACAAAGCCTTTCAAATACTATAATGAGAGTTTGTCTTGAAAAGACAAAGTACTTGATACAATGTGTGCACATAAGCTGCTTTTGAGATACAAAGCCCTTGGAGGATCTCCCAAAAGGGGGAAATTACACATCAGCTCTTCAGTCATACCTCTCTATCATCAATGATAAATGATGTCACTGAAGAATCTATGTCCTTGATGCCAAGGTTTCTTAATAGAAAGTTACTTTTAAGTGCTGTTTGGTCTTTTATTTGAATCCCCATAGTGTGCATGCCTTCAGCTTTTACTGATACTTTATTTATATGCTGTGTTTTGGGAAAAAACCACACACAAGAAAACCAACAAAAAAACTTAAAAACAATTTAAAAGGAAGGGTATTTTTAATAGGACTACCATCATGCAAGCTTTTCTATGCCAGAGCTTTCTTGGTTTTATGTTTCAATCCAGCATATACACCTGACATGGCAGGTGTCTTACTGTAAAAAAGGATGCCAAACGATTAGTTGCATCAACAGTTTTTGAAATCCACCATCCTATTAATCACAAATTTTATTTTTGTAGGTTTTCCCGCTTTCGTAAAATTTTTGTAAGTCAAACTGAAGCTGTTGATCTTCCCTCAGATACTGCTCCGTATACATCCAGAAAAACTCATGCTTCCAAGTTCCTTGTGCCACAGAACATGCTAACTATTAGGCCGCAGAAAACTATAGTACTTGGTTCACAGGTAAACGATTCTCACAGGGTTAGGCTTCTTGCAGCAAAAAATTCTAMTAGTACTTATCTGCAGCAGTCACGTTTTAACAGCTACTTGAGCTTGCAAATGCTATTTGCTATAATTGCAATCAACACATTTTTTACTGTTACAAAGCACAGCAACCTCTTCAATTACTAATGGAGAAACAGCTCTCCCACCCCCAAGATCTCACATGGGTAACTGATAAAACACTTCACAAAATATATAAGGTATCTTCTGTGATTCACCCAAGTTTTTCCCTATTTTCCTTTAAAATTGTAGTTTTTATATTACCAATGCTATATTTACCTAGAGCTACAGGTAAAACTTGTTTCTGCAATAACTTCATGAGCTTTCTTTGGAGTTTTGTTTGATAGATGAGGGCAAAGCTCACCTTCAATATTTTATAAGTCTACTAGAAGTGTTAAGTACAAGAGCCACTAGACCTGTTAAGTTACTCATCTGCAAAGACAGAGGAAAGCTGTTCCTGTACCTAAGTGTACAAATACCCGATAAGCACTGTTACACACAAATAGGAGCATTCACTATCACTATTACACCCATATATCATAGCTGTAGGAGACAGAAGTATTTGGCTAAGTTGTCTGCAAGAAAGTATGTGTGACCAGAAAGCCATGTCTAGAGAGATTCATAAACAAAAACCCACTGAGAGTCCCAGTGCTAGCACAACTCACCCCCTCTGCTCTGCTATACTCAGAAACCAAGAAACTGACGTTACACAAAAATTCTTCTTTCAAAGGTAAGCATTATACTTTCATTTTCTACTGAGGAGATGAAGTGCAGGCTCCTCATAAAAAAATAGGAGCTAAACCAATTCAACTCACTACAGTAGCTGAACAAAATGAAAGTGGTAGCAAATTGTAAAGTTTGGCAAGCTTTCTAAAGACATAATTTTATCTGATTTGATAGAACTGAGATTATTACATATCAAGAGTCCAAATTTGGCCTGCAGACACAATGTTTGCACCCCAATTTTCACTCCTCATTTTGGCAAAAACCTGAGGTAATTCATTTTGCCCAAATTTTCAGTGGGTTCAGCACCTAAAGCATCATGTTTTTCCAAAGAACAGATTAACAAAACCAGTTTAAGATCATTGACTTTTCAAACCTAAATAAAAAAAAATAATGCTGCAACAACAATAAGCAGGGTTACTTATGTTTTCTGGAATACAGGAACAGTAGTCAAAATTCTCACTGATTGGGGAAGTATACAAGTAGTTTCAGATTGTTTCATATCTGGGATGGGGAGGCACACTTTTGGAAAACTAATTTATACCATTAAGATTATTCACTTAATTAAGTCTACTTAATAAAGCATAATTGCATCTATTTGCAAACACACTGCAGGCAACAACACTTTTGTTACAATTTGGGACAACATACTTAGTAGCCTTAAAATAACAAGTTTTCCACTTCAGTAACTGAGGCACAGGTTTTCACTCAAAAATACTAAAGCAAATGTTAGGATACTTGCAAGCTGAAAGTTTCAAAGTTGTAAGTCTCAGATGATATTCCAGTTTCAAAAGGGGCCCACAAGGATCAGATTTAACAGAGGAATCTCCTCTGCAGCTCCTCAGTAAAAGCTTCATCTAAGTTAAGTGTTATATAAGGCAGCACTGACCAGACACATACGGTGTGTCAGCTATGCTCACCTTGGCTACCCCACGTAGATATTGTTATTYTGCCCTGGACAAATGCTTGCTTCAAGTGTGAAATTGTAAGAAAAATAGGTAGTAAGTCCATCCTATAAGTTAGTAGATTTGTTAGAACTACTAACAAACAGGTTTCATGTTAAATATTTATCTCAGTCTTTCTGTGAAAGAATGAAGAAAAGAAAACCATAGGAAACTGAAAAGAAAAACTATATATATGTGTATATATATATATATCACAGATCCACAACACAAAGCCAACATGTCCAAGTAATTCCCTGATGTACAAAAAACCTCAAATATTCAAGAAATGTATATATAAAAACATAAATAAAAATATATACAAAAAACATAAATAAAAAATATAAAACTACATACATATATATATATATATATATATATATATATATATATATATATATACATACACACACACACACACACTATTCCAGTTACCCTTCTAGCTTCACCATCAAGGTGGTAAAACAGAAACTGCAAAACTAAATAATCACCCCAGAACTAAAACTTGTAACTTGTATAATAATCACCACTGGCTGGCTAACTGTTCACATCAAAGCAAGCTGTCACAGTTCTAACTCAAGACTGTGAACTACAATCATAACATGGAAAAAGAAATCAAAGTGTATTTCAGAATGATCTAAAAATAAAAAATAAAAAACTCCATAGTGAGACTTGGCCCTTTCGAATGTTTACAGCTAGAATCACGTCTAATCACCACAGGTTACAGATTATTTACTATCAAAATAGAAGATTATGTGCTAGTTATAGACCAAATACAAGTATTCAGAAATTACAGTAGTATAGGAACTATTTGTTTGCCATCTTGAAGACAAACCTACTTCTGTGTGTAGGCCTAAAATGAGGCTACATTTACTGATCAAGATTGTATAGAATTTCATCTTCTTAAAGTCAACTCCACTCTTCACTCTGTTTAACAGATCTTTAGAAGCCATTAGCCTAACAAATATATTGTTATTGGGTAAGCGCCAACATGGCTCAGGCATAATTGGGAATTCATCATATTACTCTAATTTTGGTTTTGTCAATGAGTGGGTACCAAGTCTTGTCAAAACAATGTACTAAAAAAAGAGAAAAATTAAAATTCAGCAATGTTGCCCCCCCCCCAAAGCACTGTGTTCATCTTTTGCCTTCTTGTTCTTACAGTCTTGAAATTACTAGAAAGGAAACAGCTGAGGAATGCTGCTACTTTTATGCCATGCTTTCCACTGACTGTCATTTCAGGAATGCATATAGGAAAGTAAAGAAGCTTGGAATATCTCCATCCATCCAGCAGCATCAGAGGCTGCCCAGCTTATGGACGGCTCCACTGCCTTACAGCTGAATTCCAGTTTGCATTTCATGCTGTAAGATCAATGAAGAAAAATATACTGTTGCATACTGACAAAACATTTGTTAGGCAGATGTCTTTATATGCTTAATGTCTTACTCATAAATAAATGATCTATATTTATACTACAATGCAGCAATAATAAGACTTAATTTACAATTTCTTGGTTGCAGGGATCCCAGAAAGGTGTCTTCATGCTACAATTGTTCGAAACTACCACCACATTCCTTTCAGAGCATATTAGTTTGTCTAAGTGTAACCCATCTGAATATATCCTTGGATAAAATTTCAGTATTTGCTAGAACACGTGCATGTTCCTCAATTTCACATGGTGCGAACGCAGCCCCAGGAAACACAGTTACAGCAAGAGAGACTACCAATTTGCTGGCCCCTCTGTTTTTGAGAGGATTGCACTAAGTGTCTTAGTAGCCTAAGAACTAACTTCGAGAAAGGGAGCAAGCAAGAGCATGAACAAAGGGATAAACAAGTAAAGAACTGGACAAGAGCCTGTCAAACCATCTGTTCCAATTAAAACATAGTATATATTCTCAAGCCTGGAGTACAGATCCCTCCAGAGTGGTATTTCTACTAGTGATTTACACAGACTGCTTCTGTCTCCTAGCCTCAGGTTTAGCTAACAATTGAAGTAGAGTAATTTGGTAGAACAGCATTCTTGCTACTACAATGTGAAGATAAAAAAGTCCTTAAATAAAGCGAGTTCATATAAATTTTACTTATACATACAAAAACATATGTCATCTACTCTTAGAAGGTGCTGTTTAATGACTTATGAAAAAGTGTTCTAACAATACCAAAAATACACCAGACACACAGAAAACCATAGAGAAAGCTGTACTATAACAACAGCATTAATGCTACAGGGAAATTCCTATCTAGAGACTGGCGGAAATTGTCCCTAAACATTAGCTTCAGTAAATACTAAAGGCCTACCAGCTGATTTCATCCTTTCACTGGAATGTAGAACTCTTTCTCCATGACTATCAAGTTTAAGAAACCTGGAAATTGGCTTTAAATACTTTAATGATTTCTATATGCCAGAATTCACTTGGTTTATTCTGTTTGCGCACAATAAATATCCATAGCAATGAAAATACACAGAAACCCCAGGTTCAGACTTGACAGAAGACTCAGAAATAAGAAACCTAAAAAGGTGAAGAGATTGTTACTCATTTCTATTATAAAACACCAAGGAGAACACAATTTTTTGAATACAGTATTTAAATTTCCACTATTATACTCACAGTGTAATATGAAAAATCACACCTTTCTTTCCAAGCTCTTCTTGCTTCCATTTCAAAGAATAAAAAAAACCAACTTAGATGACAAGATCAGTACGAAGTTAATAAGTACTTACTGTACCATCTGAACCTAGCTACTGTAACTACAGAGAGAAAGATCTGTGGCCCACACAAAAACCAATTACAAAAGGGAATTTAAACAAATATGCCTCTGTAGTCTGATCACTGAGTGAAGTCAGTATTACATTTATTTCTGGACTAATTTCTTCTGTGCTTTGTTGCACATATAAAAACATTAAAAAAAAGCCACAATAAAATATTAATAAAACAATCTGAGCAAATTACTCCAAAAATCTCAGTGGTAGAAAATCTACAATGCAAGCATTAGGAGGTCTGGCGATTAGAAGGTTGGTTCCCCTCCAAATAGTAAGACTTAGGCATCAGTTTTGTAACTAAGTACAAACCTTTCTGTACAAAACAAAGCCCTCCTACTTGCTAGTTTTGAAAAATTAACAAATTTACCATATGCACCAGTATTTTCATTCTCCAAAAGAGGCATGGTAGAAGTCATAGCTAGGAGGTTATTAGGATAGCTTTGAGCTATTTCAATACCCTCCTTCCCTTGGCTGTTGGGTGCTGCTGCTATGATGTGAACACCGGAGAGATTTAAGACTCTAGCAAACTGTTCTTTGCTCTTACAACTTGACATTCTGCACGTGCTGGGGCTGTAGCCCCAGCTCAAATAAATAACCCGTGTTATCATCCATCAGAAAGAATCTTGAACAGTGAAGCCATAATCAGAATACCCTCTATCAAGTTCTAAGGCAAAGGGATCCAATGTTGGTAGGTTATATGTTGCTTTTGCATCCCTTGTTACTGTTGGACAGGGTGTCCTAACAAGGACACAACTGATGCCAAAAGGTATCCACACTTGTTACCATATCAGGTACTAAGAACATGCCAACAGAAGACCTGACAGAATTTTGCACATAAACAATTGCAAAACTCCTGCAAAGGAAGRTATTTCTTATCTAAGAAATAAATCACATAGAACCCAAAGGAAATATTAAGACAGCAATAACTATCCTTACTCAGAAGGAGCAAGTAAGTATTCAGTGAAACACGGAGAATCTTAATTACTATTTAGGGATAAACCTAGCAGAGTCCTACAACAGTGGCAGCAAATCAAAATTTCTGTTTTGCATACTGCTCTGTCCGCAAACTAATATGTAACTATAATGTTGGTAAAAGTCTCACCTTCACACTCAATCGAATACTTAGTTGCAGAAAAATACTATTTGATTTAGAGAGATAAATTAAACAAAATTATTTGAAGGCTAACTGTAGTTGTCAAAGACATGAAAGATTACATGAATCCTTCATGAAGGAGTAGGGGCCTTCACCAACAACAACCCCCATGGGTATACAATGATCACCATGCATAAACAACCAAGATAATTTCCCGTATCTTATGTCAAATGCAGTACCCTCTCCAGGAACATGCAAGATCAAGACAGCAGGGCATATTCTTTTCATGCTACATGGTGGAATTAGGCTGCAGAGCTAACCTTCCTCACACAGAGAATGAGGCCAAAAACAAGGTTACCATCTCCTAAATCTGAGCAGCCTCAAAGAAAAAGGGCAGTCAAAAAGCAGGCTTTATAAGTTGTCATACCTTACCATAGCCTAATCTCAGCCAGAGCTGAGGTGTGTACAGGTACTCCACACTGCACATCCCATATTCTCAGGGGAGCAGTACGCACAGGAAATCCAGCCTTCCAGGAAACTAGCCACATCGTGGTCCCTCCCCACTACGTGTAGCTTTTGCATGGTGCTGCCCAGAAAGGGTGGGCTCCACTTTCCTGTACAAAGCTCTACGTAACTTCTACACAAACTACTCTCAGCCACTTAGGCAATAAATTCCAGTCAGAATAGTGAGCTAAGTCCTCTTTCATGGAAGCCAAGGAAAGCAGCATAGAGTCCAAATTCTTGAGGAATGATAGGTGTTAAGATTTCAAGATGAGAAAACAGAATCCCACTCTGGACAAATATGTCTACCTATGAAGGGACCAAGTTTTATTGAAAATATTACAGTCTCTTCTTAGGATTATTTTGGAACATGTTTCTTTTACCCCACCACCCCACTCTGGAGAAACTAATAATCTGCAAGGTCACAGCTCACCTTTGGGCTTCTTTATTCTCTCAAGTTCCCCTTGCATTCAATTGTTAAGGCAGATAAGAAAAGCTGCTCTTTCAGACAGATCTCATCCTAAAGAACAGCTGTCAAGGAGAGCAACATTCAAAACTTCAACCTCCACTCCAGTAATGCCACTGACATCTGCCTGTAAATTTAAGTTCCCATTTAAAAGTAAATTTTCTAGTCTTACACATCCAAACACACAGTATGTATATAATGCAGACTATGCAGCTGAATACACACTATCCTGCTGCAATAGCCTACATTGCATATAAATCTCATAGACAGGAAAACAGTACAGAACAGTTTTGTCCTTTGTGCTGAAAGCCTAGTCTGAGAATTTGTGCAGAACAAGTTCTTAAAGTGAGGCACATTTGAACCCAAAATCACCTAGAGGAATAACCACCCCCTAATGACAATTTTTCCTCTTCTGCAAAGACTTTATTTGACCTGTCCTCAGATGTGATGCACTCAAGTCCACTCATTTATGCACATGCAGATGGAACACAAAAGAAAATCATTCACAGTGTCAAGAGCTGAAGCAAGTACCTATATATATCCTCCCCCCCTTCTCTCGTTACCAAGTCAAGTAAATTTTTTCTTTCCCATACGCATAAAGAGAAATAATTCTACATGCAACTTTCTGATGGTGATGGCATTCTACCCCACACAGTGGAAAAGCTTAGCTAATGGCTTTAGCAACAAAGCTTGATGCTCCATTGAAGACCAGATGTGAACTTCACCAAAATTTCAGGATTAATGATACTTTCCCCTCAGCACTTCCAACTATCTGGGCTGTGAAAAAGAAAACACAGCTTAAATCTCTTCCTATAACTGCCATGTGTAGCAGAAAAATCAAAGGCTAAATAGCATATCAAATATTCTATTCTATCACTATTTCAGACACATGTATTTGCTCTCAATAGCCAGAAAAAAAATTAAACTGATCAAGACAAAAAGGACACAAGCCAAAAAATCACAATCATTTTATCTTTGCTGAGATAAATTTATTCCTCTGAAGCAGCAATGTCAACATGGGATCTGGCAGATGACACAAACAAAAAAAAACCCCAACAAAGAATGACAAAGTAACAGCAAGCTATGGCCGTCTTAAACACAACAACATGGACTTGGACACAATTACCATTAGTCAGTCATAATTGTCAGGGCGAATGACAAGTTTTTGAAGTTTCCTTTGAGAACAGATATGGCTCTGTTAATGCCACAGCCAAATTTGATTGAATGAATTCATGTTAGATTGCATCATGTGTGATTCGTACCTTTTGTATGGCATATTAGAGGAAAATAAGATTTTGTGTTAATAATGAAGTGAAACCATTCAGAGTCAGTCATAGGCAGAGATTTGTTATATACCTTTTCTTTACAGAAACAGGCAACATTCACTTACTGTGCTGCCTCATGAGGATTATAACTTCACAACTGATTTTATTTGCTTTCAACATCATAAAATCAGAAAAGGCCCTTTGATATCACGAAAGGAGCAGCGGGAGGAGGAGAGTGAGCAAGAACTTTAGCAGTGAAAAAATCTTTACCTCTGTTCCCTCAGAGTTTGCCCTTCAAACTGCAAGCTGACTACCAAGGTGAAAAAATGGTGAGAATAAGCTCAGAATTATCCGGATTAAAGCTTTTTTGTATCATATATGTTTTGAAAACTCCACGTGGACATTCGAAAGAGAGAACACCATTTCTTATTCTAACAAATGAGTTAAACTAAACATCATCCTTTCCTACCAATGACTGGAGTACAGCAACTTGCAGACCCAAGGATCTAACCTGTTAAGGTATGACTTTTAATTCAGAGCTCTCTGGAAGCATGAAGCAATCATAACCTGATTATAGGAAGATAAAAACAGAAAACCACACAATGAAGTGACAGGCTAGCCTGCAGTCAGGTAACCGTGCTGCAGTAACACACTGACAGGCTTAACCACAACACATATTCTTCCAGTTCAGTTCACAACTGGAAGTAAACCAAGACCCTTTACAGAGGCACAAGTGACAACTTAGACACAGGAAACAGAGCAACGAGTCACAGAATTTTGTATCTTATGTTCAAGAGGGGATTCTATCCAGTGCTGCAGGGTAATTTACGTATTTCTAGAGCCTCACATCCTTGAAAAATCTATATGGCATTGAGAAAACAAATTAATCACATCTTTTTTTTTTTAATGTAAGAAATTACCTCACCTAACCATTTTGGGAAGATTTCTACTTGATCAACCCACAACACATAATCATAAAGATTTTTTTAAACTACTGAACAACTTCTAAACTTAAGAATGAAAAGCTAGCCTGTCAAAGGTAATTTTTTTGTTTTCCATATATTCAGTGACTCTAACATTGTGTGGAAGCTTTTGGCCTTCTAGAGAAAAAAAACTATTCAGGCAAACCCGCATTATCTCCGGATTGCCACAGCCTTTCCTTATTTGGCTAACGTTTTGAGATTCCAATCAGACTGCTATGAAGTTCAACATGCACAATGCATCCATTTTGAGGAAACTTCACAGCCGGTTTCCCGTCCATTCCCCCCGGGCCCAACTGAAAATTACSTCCCTCGGCACCAACCCCTGTCCCACATACCCACACCAGAACAAAGCGATATGGACAGGATTTTCTACTACTCTGCAACGCACGGGAAAAAAAAATAAGACCCCTGCTCCCCTTGAAGTTCAGCTTTCACACCGCGGCAGGAGCCATCGGTAACGAAAACAAGCAGCCCCTTAATGATTCGCGTTTCTGTGTAATGAACAAAACACTGGTTTCCCTAGAAACCGGTGAAATAGATGATCCGTCTCCCAACACGCCCGCCCGCACACACCAGCGGGCTTTAATCAGCTCAACTGCTGCGGAACCGGGGAGACGAAGGAAGCAGGGAACTGCTACTGGGATCCCAGGCAAGGGACAGCGGCGGAAGCGCCACCCGAAGCAAGCCCGCTTATCTCACCTGCGGCCACCCTCCCACGCCGGGGGGCATCTGCCCCCGGCCCCCTCAGCTCCCACGGAGCAGGGCCCGCTCCCCTCGGCCCTCCGAGGGAGGCGTTGCCAACAGCGAAAAGCGAAAGAGGGTCAGCGGCACCTCCTTCCCGTCGGAGGGGAGGCCCATCGGCCCCTGCCAACAGCCGGCCCGCGGGGAGGGGGTGCAGCCTCCCGCCCCTGCAGTCCCGTCGGCCCGGGGGCTCGGCCCGCGGCCCCTCCGGCCGGTCTCTGGCTGACCCCGCCGCCGCCTCCCCGCCCCGACACCCCCCAGCGGAGGGAGTGCAGCCGCCTCCGGCCCCTTCCTCCTCCACCTCCTTCTCGGGAAGAGGGGGGGAGCACTCGGCCAACCTCGCGCCCCCCCCCCCCCGCCCCAGTCCGGCCAGGGGCCCCTCGATAGGCCCAGCACCGACCTGGTGGAGCGCGGTAAGCCCGTCCACATTGGCGTAGTTGATGTCGGCGCCCCGCTCCAACAGTCGCAGCACCTCCTCGGTGTCCCCGCTGGAGCAGGCGGCCAGGAAGACGGCGCCGTCGTCAAACTTCACCTTGGTCTTCTTGCGCTTGACTACAGGCGGCTCCAGATCGGTCTCGGAGCCGATCCAGCGCTTCAGCTGCTCGTTCCGCTTCTGCTTGGCGTCCGCCATCTTCATGCCCCGCTCGCGCCGGCCCCCTCAGCTACGGCCGCGCCGAGCGTACACTTTATACCGCCACTATCCCACAGCGCACCGCGGCCCCGCGCTCACCCGCCCAGGGAGGGCGCGGGGCGGGCAGACACCGGCGGGGAGGGGCAGGGCGGGGCGGGGCGGGGCAGTGGCGGCCTCGTTAGCATAACCCCGCGAGATTTCCGGGGGCCGGGCAG